>NW_006343574.1:0-448 GCF_000327345.1 Myotis davidii
CTGCTCTATAGAAGCCTTGCCCCTAACTTCTGTCAGGGGAGGGAACCTAACCACTTTCAGTTTGGCACGGCCTGAGTTGAATACATGTTTGCTCAAATAGGCTCCTGAAAATTTTACAGTGTCTCATTTAGCTTTTAACAAAACTAAAGGAAAGTCTATTCTCATTCCAAGAGAGCACAGCTTTCAGAACCATTGGGAATCTCTTTTGTTGCCATCCAGAATCCACTTCCTAATATAATTTCTAGGTGGATCCCAGATCCTCCTCTTAACATACATAGTATGTTATGTATGACTTTCACTCTACAGGTGCTAATATTTTGGAACTTTGTTCCCTTGTAGGAGATGACCAACTTCCCTAGCTGAGCTTCAAACATTCCCTCTCTTGGGTACAAATCCAGGAGGCATCTTATAGTTTCTCTCCCATTTGCCTGAATATTTTGGAAGCTCT
>NW_006343575.1:0-448 GCF_000327345.1 Myotis davidii
CTCTGAAATCAATAAAAGCATATATTTTTAAAAAAATTATAAAATGCAAGAAAACATATTAAAAAGAAGGAAAGGTTAACCAGATTACACATTTTGAAGAATCTCTGAAAGAGAATGCAAAGGATAAGAGGAAATAATCCAAGAAATAATAGAAGAAAGTTTTCTAGATCTAGAGGAAAATATAAGCTTTCCGTTGAAAGGGCCTACATCAGAATACCAAGGGTAAGGTGAGGGAAAACAATCTACAAAGAAGTAGATATCAAGTAGGCATTGTATGTTTCATTACTAAGGTTAGATGCCAAAAGATAATGAAACAATATCTCAATTTAATCTTGGATTGTCAGACCCAACATGGTAAAGATGTCAGTTACCCTCAAATTGCCCGGAAGTTTAATGCAATCCCAGTCAAAATCCCACTAAGTATTTTCCATGGAAACTGACCAGCTGA
>NW_006343576.1:0-448 GCF_000327345.1 Myotis davidii
GTTCTTTGGGACACAGTGTTGCTTTAGGCCCAGCTCAAAGGTTACTTTACCCTGTTTTAACATCCCAAAGATTTGAGGCATAAAATAGGCAAGGCAGTTTATCTGGGATGGCAGCACTGACTCCATTTTAAAGTAGCTCCATTTATTACTTCTACAGAGGATAAATTAGATATCACTGTAAAGCTCTAATATAGTGTCTCACACATAGTAGCATTCAGTAAAGGATGACTCTTAAAAAGAATTTTTAGGCACCCACCCCAGGGGTCCATGGGGATCAGAGGTGAGTCTTGCTCAAACTGCAAAGGGTATGGGAGTGGAAGGATGTGGGAGAACTGGGTTCTAAAGCCAATGGCAGGAGAAGCTTCTCTGAGAACAAACTCTCCCTCCCCAGAATGCAAATGTACATTAAAAATGAAATAATTGTCCCCTATAAAATCAGGGAATTTTT
>NW_006343577.1:0-448 GCF_000327345.1 Myotis davidii
TTTTTATTTGAAAGGAAAAAGAAAATCTATTGCTTTTTAAACAAAACTCCTTCCATCAACGATTTATTGAGCACCTACTATGTGCCTGGTACTATTTTAGGAGCTGAGGATACAGCAATTAAACAAACCCCCAGGTCTCAGGGCAGAATGAACTTGTGCCTGGACTTCCCTGGTGATCATTCTGTGCCCACCAGGCTCGTTCAGAGATCCACCGCTCAGTGGGAGGGGTGCGAGCGTGGACAGTCCTAGTGAATTGTCATCATCTTCCTGAGTGACTTCTAACATGACAGGCCCATCTCCTTACAAGATACCAGGTACCACAAAGCTTACAGAGCTGGGGCTGTCTTGTCCTTAAGGCATTTCTGACCTAAAAGGGTGGGCCAGTTCATACCTTACCATTTATCGGGGAGGGCTGCCCAGAAGTCCAATGCTTTAGACAGAGGAGGGA
>NW_006343578.1:0-448 GCF_000327345.1 Myotis davidii
TTGTCCTTTGCTGATGCGAAAGCCTCTGGAATATTTGTTAATGACCTGATCTCCTGAGAATCTGAAAACCAGTCTCTGACGGACAGATATACACATTGTCTGAAACAGTAGTTGAATGGCTATCTTTAGTTTGGCTATCACCTCACATACTTAACTCTTAGCTCTTAAAATTTTCCAAATCTCCAAAAATCCTTTTGACATCCTAGAATATTCGGTTCCCCTGAGTTTGAAAACTTTTGTAAGGACTATAGCAAAGAAGTTTATGTTTGAAAATGTTTATAGGGTGCTCTGGTTTGATTATTATTAAAGAGAAAGCTGAATCACCTGAATTTTAGAACTGACAAGTCTACTTCATATTTATTGTTAATCTCTGTGACCAAACTATTTAGAACTGTAAAACAATATTTTAGACCTACTGTGTAGTGTGTGCACATAAGTGTGTGTGTGT
>NW_006343579.1:0-448 GCF_000327345.1 Myotis davidii
TGAAGGCATAAAAACAGTTATTACTAATATATTAGAGAGCATAATGTGATTGAATAGATATCATTTTTTTAAAGAATTTCATTGTGACTTAAGTTTGCATCTAAATTCAGCCAATTTCTCAACATGGTATTATTAATGGCTGTTGTAACTCAGGTGAAAGAAGCCATTGGTTGTGCCCAAAATAGTTGGTCTTCAGCCCCTTCCATCAAGCATACAAATCTTTGTTAACATTCAGCTAACAAAGTTCTCTCTTTCCAGATGTTTTCACTTAATAATCAGAAGGTGTTACATTTTTGTATTTTTAACAAATGGATTCAAAATGTCCTGAAATTCTTTTGTTTACAATTTTGAACTGGCTAAATATTGTTTCTAAATTTTTTAAGTATGAAAGTCTCTATAAGTGATTCATTTAAATCACTTTTCTCAAAAAAGTCACATCATAATAAAA
>NW_006343580.1:0-448 GCF_000327345.1 Myotis davidii
AGAGAGAGAGCAAGTGATGTGAGAATGAGCTGGGACTAAAGTCCTGGAGCTGCCAGCAGAGCAGGGCTGTGTCCCTCTGCAGAGCTGCCCTGAGGGGGCTTGCATGCCCTCCTTCCCGTGCTGTGTGGGGCGCCCAGAGCTAGCTTGACTTTCGTCTGCCCAGGCCTGGTAGGCAGCCAGCCCACAGCCCCCTCTGCCCCCAGGGCCGCTTCTCCTCATCGTGGAATATGCCAAGTACGGCTCCCTTCGGGGCTTCCTGCGAGAGAGCCGCAAGGTGGGGCCCGGCTACGTTGGCAGCAGAGGCAGCCGCAACTCCACCTACCTGGACGACCCGGACGAGCGGGCTCTGACCATGGGTGACCTCATCTCCTTCGCCTGGCAGATCTCACAGGGGATGCGATACCTGGCCGAGATGAAGGTGTGTGCTGCCCCAGCCCGCACCCCCACT
>NW_006343581.1:0-448 GCF_000327345.1 Myotis davidii
TGATCTGGATTTTCTTTTGCTTCTCTAATGTCTTCTTCATTCTTATAACTTCAGTTTCTGAACTACGCATTTTTCCATATAGCAGTTACAATTTTATGCTATACTTGTTGATTTCCTCTCTTATCAGTTGTTTACTAGAACTATGTGCTTATTAACACATAGTAATCATCTAAAGAATATTCATTGAATGAAAAAATGAATTCAACATTGGGTTGGAATACTGTATTGGGATGCATTACATAGGGGGGTAATTTAATTTTAGTCATTACATCTTCATTTAAAGAAATTAGAAGCATGTGTTTGCAACAGAGTGGAAATAGTCATGCAGTCAGCTAAATTATTTAGCTATTGTTTACTTACTGCTGATTCTACTCCAAACTTATAATTTAGATTTGAGTTGGTTCAACATATGAGGTTGATTTCTATTTCAGAAAATGACATGTTGTAA
>NW_006343582.1:0-448 GCF_000327345.1 Myotis davidii
AAGGCCACAGAAAGGCCCATCCTAAAGGATTAGAGAATGGCGCTCCTCAACCACCTATCATGTGTATCTTCAACAGCCTCTCTGAAAACATGTTATTCATGGTGCATTCAGTAGAGTATTAACATGGATCTTGCCTCAGTAGTGGGGAATAACTAGCCCCAGATTAAACATGGTTCTGGCTCCATCTAAGAAATTTTTAAAAGCAAGACCTATAATAATAAAACTGTTCCTAAATAAATTATCTACATCCTAGGAAAAAGCTAAAAATATTTATAAGCATCCCCAAATTAAAGTTCATGATATCTGGCATCTAATCAAAAACTACTAAGCATATAAAGTAGCAGGGAAATATAACCCATAAAATGATTAAATCAATAAAAATTGACTCATAAATGACATGAAGTTTAGAATTTAAAAAAGAACATTAACATAGATAACATAATTGCAT
>NW_006343583.1:0-448 GCF_000327345.1 Myotis davidii
ATATAAATGACCAACAGACATGTAAAGATAATTAACTACAAATGGAACAATGAGACTTTTTTGGCCAGTGCAACTGTCAAAAGCAAAAAAAAATTAAATCCTAGTGTTGATGAGAATATAGAGTTTGGTAACAACTATTTGAGAAGACAATCCAGCCATATCTATTAGTATTTCTAATGTCCTCTAACTTCACTTCTTAGAATTTATTCTATAGAAATACTTGGAAAAGATACATAAAAATATGTATTTGAATGTTCATTATAGCATTGTTTCTAAAGGCAAAAACTTGGAAAGTAAACATAACCATTGTTGAGCTAAATTGTGTCTCCCTAAAAGATATGTGGAAGTCATAACCCCTGTATCTGTGAATGTGACTTTATTTGGAAAGAGGTTCTTTGTAAATACCACCAAGTTAACATTGCGGACCAGTGGTTTTATTGCTAGCTTT
>NW_006343584.1:0-448 GCF_000327345.1 Myotis davidii
ATGGATGCTGAGGACGCCGAGGAGATCTGTGCTAGGTGCAGTCGTGGCCCTAGCCTCCACCCTGAGTTCAAGGGCTAGATGTCTGAGAAGCACATTTCCAAAACTCTCTTCAAATATGGCTCCCATTAACACTGCCAAGGAGGATTCCTTCATGAGACGGGAATGCAAAAGAGTAATAAAGGGAGTAAATGGTTTTTTATATTTGGCATCATGAGGTTTGTCATCAGTTTCCAGTGGCCCTGAGCAGAGAACATGACTGCCTACTCTGGCATACAAACTTAGACAATCCTCTTTGGACTAGATGGATTCATTAATTTAAATTTGCTATAGACAACGGCAATCACTTTTAATAAATTCCCTGAGTAAATGTGAAAACATAAAAAAGTATCTTTAGAAAGGAAGTCCTTGAGCCTTTTTCCAAGGAGAATGGAGAAGGATGGGGCTGGGT
>NW_006343585.1:0-448 GCF_000327345.1 Myotis davidii
TCGCGGCTTTAGGAAGGTTGAGAACCACTGCACAGGATCTGTCTCTCTCAGCACACTGCAGTAGTTACAATTAAGAAATGTGAAGTCAGACAGCTCTGCCACTTGCTAGCTCAATGAATTGGGTCAATATTCTCAATCATCCCGAATCTGTTTCTTTATCTGTAAGTTCCTTCCCCTACAGGAATATTACATCTGTTGTCAATAGACAGAACTAAGCCTTGTGGATAAATCTATAGATATTTTAAAGGAATATTTTGGAAGATCAACTTTGTGCTTTTGGGCTTGAGATTATGAAATATGGACTGGTTGAAAACTGAAGAGCAATTATTCAGACCGTGACTTCTCTAGCAGACATCATTTTGTTCCATTCCCATGGGTATGGGATCTAAGGCAGCAGATTTCAAGTGGTCTGTGTAAGAACATACTAGTTTGAGCCATGTATAAGCAG
>NW_006343586.1:0-448 GCF_000327345.1 Myotis davidii
CCCTTGTTATTCTAAATGCAGCTTTCCTAGAGGATTTTCTTATTAACTTTGCAGTATTTTGCTCTCCCATCTCCATTCACTCTTATTTTTGCAGCCAAATCAGCAAACATTATTGTTTTGATATGTCATTCTGTTTCTAAAAGCCTGCAGTATCTCCATACCGCCTAGAGAATGAAGTCCATATTGCAATCTTACTCTTTATTTCTCTTTACTTATTTACCCCACTCCCCAGGGTATAGGCTCTTTTCTGAATATTTATTCATACTTTTTTTATATGTGCCTCTTAATAAAGTATATACCTTTGTCCATAGAATGTTTTCCCACTCTCCCCCACTGCCTCACCTCATTTCTAATTTTTATGTCCAAATCTTACCCAATATTAACATCAAAATTTTAAAAATATCACTCTGTCTAAGGCCTACAAGCCAGACCCAATATCTTCCTGACA
>NW_006343587.1:0-448 GCF_000327345.1 Myotis davidii
TGGTAGAATATTTTCAACCCATTGATCATTAGGGTTGGGGTGGCCTTAGTAACTTCTGAGCCTCTCTCTCACTCCTCCCTTTCTTCTGGATGTATGTCCCTCAGAAACTTAGACTATGTTTCCAGGCAAAGAATACCAATACCACTATTGGAAAGTCAATGTTTTACCATTAAGGTGAGAACTTATTCACAAACATCCAGAAACTAGAATTCACACAGCATAATGGAAATAGTTGGAGTTTTTAATATAGCAGTAACAAGCACATGCTGTGGAGCAATTACCTGGGTTACAATCCTCAGTGTGACCTTGGGAAAGTTACATATCTTCCTGCATCTGAGCTTCTTCATCTATAAAATGGGGATAGTAAAAGTACCTATCCTATAAGGGTATTAGGATGCTTAATAAAAGAACTTGTGCCGTAACTGGTTTGGCTCAGTGGATAGTGTCA
>NW_006343588.1:0-448 GCF_000327345.1 Myotis davidii
CTAGTAGTTGTATAATTAAGCTGATTTATACTAAATACTTACCATATTTATAAAACTATACCCTCCTCAATGGGACTGAATGATATGAAAAAAGGAAACCTGCCATCTGCTTTGTTCCTAAAGATGCAACAATCTATCAAAGTTGCCAATGCCACCATACAGAGTTTAACATTTTTTTTTCCATATAAAATGTCAGCAAATATGTTTACTTGCCTTTAATCGTCCAGGTGAAAAAAAATGACTTGGGTGGAATGGGAATAACCTATATTTCTCATAAGCCCCACTTACTTCAGTTGCTTAGCAGAGTATTATATTTTGAGATTTATAAACAGAAATGTACTAATGAAAACAAATTTCATTTGAGGAGTATTTAGATAATGATTTATGTAACTATGAATTAAATAAACTATCCTGAATATTATTAACTATTCCTCTTGACACAAAAAAA
>NW_006343589.1:0-448 GCF_000327345.1 Myotis davidii
CTCTGAAATCAATAAAATTATATTTAAAAAGAAAAGAGCACATTTATTTATTTTTTTAAAAAAGGGTCATTATGTTCTAACAAGGGACCAGCACATATTCAACATCAGAAATTATGTCCTCAGAGCCTGAGGTTTGTAGTGATTACTGAAGAATTACAAGTCACAAGTCACAGTGCTTACTAAGATTTTGACAATTTATATAGAGTCAAACCCAAAACTCAAGAGGTAAAATAAGCATTTTTAAAAGCGTGAATCTGCTTTTCTTAGAAATAGTAAAAAGTGCTTCCGATGGAGATTTATGTTGGACATAGAGTCATTCAATAAATATATGCCGAGCTCACTAATGAGTCAAACTGTTCTGGGTGAAAGAGGTACATTAAGACTATGCTTATGGATCTTATATGCTACTGTAGTGGAGGTGGGGACTAACCAGCAATAACCAATATAA
>NW_006343590.1:0-448 GCF_000327345.1 Myotis davidii
CTCAAAAGGTTCGCCATCACTGGCCTAAGTGAACAACTTTAGGACTTAGGTTTTAGCAAGCAAGGGTTTGTGATCTTGGTGTGTGAGGAAATCTAATTGCAACTTTGCCACACAGGTGACAGAGATTTTATACAGTAAAGCTTTTTTAAAATGTCAGGTCACAGGCACTCACAAAATAGCTTTGGCCCTCATTGACCTTAGTAGATGAAAGGCCATGTGCGGGTTAAACAGCTTGACCTTGAAATATCGAAGCATAAGGCAGACTGAAGTGAGAATCAGATCTTAGAAGCCTACGGTAAGCAGAACAATTTTCTACCTTTAGTGTATTTTTAGGCAGGTCCACAGGCCAGGACTTTAGTTTCACAATTGCTGCAGATTACTAGCAATGTTCAGTGTTTACATTGTCAATGCATACCTAAGTATGAGATGCTATCTAAGCTATCCAAAC
>NW_006343591.1:0-448 GCF_000327345.1 Myotis davidii
TTAGCTATTGTAAATGATGCTGGAATGAACACGAGGGTGCAGATGTTTCTTTAAAATTGTGACTTTATTTCCTTTGAATATATGCCTAGAAGTGTGATTGCTGAATCATAAGGTAGTTCTATTTCTAAGTTTTTTCGGAACCTCCCTATTGTTTTCAATAGTGGGTGTCCTGGTTTACAATCTCACCAGCAATGCACGGTGTTCTCTGTTCTCCACATCCTCTTCATTGCTTATCTCTTACCTTTTTGTAATAGCCATCCTACCAGGTGGGATGTGATATGGCATTTGCATTTTCTTGATGACTAATGATGTTGAGTACCTTTTCATGTACTTGTTAGCCATTTGAGTATCTTCTTTGAAAGTCAGTCTAGGGAGGTTCTTTTCCCATTTTTTAATTGGATTATTTGTTTTTGCCATGGAGTTGTATGAGTTCCTTATATGTTTTAGA
>NW_006343592.1:0-448 GCF_000327345.1 Myotis davidii
CTGTCACATTATTCTATTCATGTTGCTATAAAAGTTTTAATGTCAAATCAATTTTATCAATTTCTAGGGCTTCTTCTAAGTGTTGTATCTTATTTTTCCCATCCCAATATTTTAAAATAATTCTTTATTCGCTTCTATTTCTTTTAGAGATGTTATAGTTAGCTCTTTAATTCACCTGGAATTCATGTGAAGGACATAAGAAAAAGTA
This sequence comes from Myotis davidii, assembly GCF_000327345.1. Lineage (NCBI taxonomy): Eukaryota > Metazoa > Chordata > Mammalia > Chiroptera > Vespertilionidae > Myotis > Myotis davidii. The sequence continues at coordinate 209 of NW_006343592.1, forward strand.
AGGATCTATTTCGTCCCAACACGTTTTAATGATATAGCCCATCTTTTCCCCATTAATTTGAAAGGCTATATTTTATATGTACAGTTCTCATATACCATGGCCTGATTCTAGTCTATTTCTATATCAATCTTTTTGTCTGTATTTATGCACACTATTTAGCTTTATAGTATGGTTTGGTGTCCAAGAGGGGTAAGTTCCTCCTTACTGTTTTCTTTTCCAAAGATATTGGATTTTTATTTA
>NW_006343593.1:0-448 GCF_000327345.1 Myotis davidii
GCGAGCCGCAGTTTGCCAACCACTGGGTTAGACTACTAACTAAATTCTTATCAGTGGTATGAGCAGCTTCTACATCACTGCTTTAAAAGAAACTTGCTTGTCTTCCCCTTTCTCTGTACCCTTCAAGGGTAGGGTGTGGATGTGCTGCTGGTGAGGCAAGGACAGTGGAGCAGAAAATTGGAATAGAAAGAGCAGCAGCATCCACTTATGCAGCATCACATATCAACTATGGAATGTTAAAAGAGAAAGAAACAAAATCTTAACTTGTTTGAGTTGTTCTATTGGCGGGGGGGGGGGGGACCTCTTTAATGTAGCAACTTAGCCTATAGCCTAACTAATGTGCTTCATTTATTTTTAAACAAACATGTGTTTTTGTCTGAATACTCTATAGTGAAGCCTACCAGTTCATATTTAGTGCTTCATCCTATATAATAAAAGCCCAGTGACC
>NW_006343594.1:0-448 GCF_000327345.1 Myotis davidii
TCCGGTGTTTACCTATGCCATCTTGGTTTCTCTGCTTCTTGGACTTTTAAGAAGCATTCCTAATGAACTTTATAGAATTCTGAGGACACAGTTATATTTTTCTTTTGCGTTTTATACTGCTTCAGTATTTATAAGAGGCCTGGGAATAGCTGTAGCATTTCATATGCTTTCTTAGAGAAAAATGCACTGTTAGTTCCCTTGGCCACTGAAGATGTTTCTCATGTAACCAAACAACAGTTTATACATCTTGATCCTGTACTTTATTTGACTGTGTTTCTTTGGAGTTAAAGTGGCTGTGATAGCCTTATCCAAAGCAGTTTCCATTCCCTTCCGGGTTAAAGCTGAACATTTCACATCGTAGTCCCGCTCCTATCTCTGTTGCTAGTTTCTGACCGTGTTCCACAAATACAGGTTTTTCTTTCATATCATTCAGTCTTGCTAATGGTTT
>NW_006343595.1:0-448 GCF_000327345.1 Myotis davidii
CTGATGGTTACCATCTAGTTGAAGAAGAGAAAATCAGACACACAACAAGAAAACTCACAATCCAAAAACATAAGTGAGTACCTGGCACAATGTCATCCTTAATTAATATATACTGTTCTGAATAAATAAATGAATAGTTAGGGGGAGAGAGGGTACATTTATTCTAAGTTGTTCCTAAGGTTTTTACTAAAGAGGTAGAATTTTAAAGAGAGGTCTTTAAACAGAATAGGTTTGGATATCCATAGAAGAAAAGGAAGAACATTCTTTCTAGCAAGGGTGCAAAATCTAAGTTCATTTCAAGAAGTTGCAAGCCAATCTGTTCTTCTGAATACAACAAAACAATGATTTCTTGGCCTATTCATAAGAAGTGTGAAACACCTTTGAATGAATAAAAACCACATACATTGTCTGAGAAGCATTTAAACAATATCTTGAAAGTCATGTTTTG
>NW_006343596.1:0-448 GCF_000327345.1 Myotis davidii
CTGTGTTTCTCAGTCTTCCCTTTCATGATCTTAAGAGTTTCTAAGAGTACTGGTGAGGCATTTTGTAGCGTGTCCCTCAATTTAACCTTGTCTCATCTTTTTTTCAAGATTAGAGTGGGGTGATGGGTTTGGGGAAGAATATCCCAGAAGAGAGGTGTCCTCATCATATCATGCCAGGATACCGGGATCAGCATGACTTATTTTAGAGATGTTAACCATGATCACTTGATGAAGGAACATTCCTTTTCATGGCCAAATATTCCATTCTATGGATAGACCGTATTTCGTTTATCCATTCATCAGTCAATGTCATTGGAATCATCTGAAAATCAACACAAGCCCCAAAATTCGTGAAAAGCTATCCATGAGAACCTTTGGAGTTATCCATGGCTTTTATCTCTAAAAATAATTCTGAACAGTAATTCTTAGGATCACTGGAGTTAGAGAA
>NW_006343597.1:0-448 GCF_000327345.1 Myotis davidii
ATATAAAAATGATGACATTGGGGAATGAACCTGTGATAGTATTAACAAAACCGAGCAAATAAAACCAGTGCAATAATTTGCTCCAAGAAAAAGTGAAGCGTTGTTCAGGGAAGGAAACCGAATACAATGCTGCTCAACAGGGACCAGTTTTTACGTCCCAACAATGCTAGAAACACAGAATATTTAATTAACTCAAAGTGGAGATGCAGACATAATGGAAGGATAGGGTGAGGGAGACAGTGTGTGTGCGTGTGCACATGGGCAAGCTCATATTGTTAGAAGGCCAACTAAATCATTGTTTGTACTGGTACGGAGTCAATTGATAAAGAACATTTCATGTTAAAAATCTAGAAATAGCAAAAACGATTAAAAGTCTTGTTAGTCCTGTGGTACTGGAGAGGGAACTTAGGGTTTCGTAGGACTGGAGAAAGGGTTTTTCCTTTGTATT
>NW_006343598.1:0-448 GCF_000327345.1 Myotis davidii
TCTACTTTACCATCCATCCTGATCCCTGGAGAGCTGCCTGGGCGTATTTTGCTGAATCCGATTCAGCAAGCGGATGGATGAACGTCTCCAGGCTGTCAGATTCAAAGATTTGCTCCTTTCCCCTTCTGCAAAGAACCTCACATTGGAAAAGATCTTTCTCAATGATACTGGTGTCTCCAGCATCATTCCAGTGCACAGACATGGAGGCATCATCCTCCACTATCCCCCAAAGCTTTCTTGGGAAGGACAGTCCCAGAAGGTCATTGTTTCCTTCCAATTTGGCAGCATGTTGGCTTGGGTCCTCTGGTTATGGGTTGTCTTGGCACTCTGCTTGGTACCTGTGTCTCTCCAAAACCTGTGATAGGACCAGCTTGGCTCCGTGCATCTCATGGGTACTCGGACTTGGCATGGAGATGCTCTACATTAAAAAGCATTGACTACTCTAATC
>NW_006343599.1:0-448 GCF_000327345.1 Myotis davidii
ATGTGCACAAATCCATGCACCGGGCCACTAGTAGGATATATTTTAAAATGTATTCCTCAATATCACCTTAGAGCAAAGGGTTTTACAGTCCTCATTATATTTATCATGTTTTTATTGGTTTTAGGTCAAAGAGATACTTTTCATCCAATAAAAGAGGAGAAAGAATAATAAGGGAATGTGGATAAGAAGGGTAAGGGCATTAAAGACAACTGATTAGTGGACAAAGTTCATTGTACAAAATGATCCAATTGACAGTGCTTTCTCCAAGTTCTGGAATTTTGGTCCATATCTTATTCTACTCAAGTTGCATTAAGGGAAGACATTGCTAAAGGACCTGACTTTTCACTGTTTTCCAGAGGATACTATATCCTTTCAGCAGTTCTCAATCTGTGGGTCGCCACCCCTGAAAGTACATCCTTGCATATCAGATATTTACATTACGATTCAT
>NW_006343600.1:0-448 GCF_000327345.1 Myotis davidii
TATTTCTTCTAATTAATTTTCTTTCCATGTGCACAAATTCGTGCACCAGGCCACTAGTGCAATAATATTAACCCTTTATAGCAATTCAGCACATAGAATTTTAAGACAAACATAACTCCCTTTCCTTAAAATAAACTCTGAAGGGAAGTAGGCAGACATCATTATGTCATGTCATAAGTGAGGAAATTTAGGCTTGTGAGCAGGACCGAGGGTTAGAAGGAAATCCTTAGTTTTTGACCACCAACCAATCCCACTCCAGCTTTACAGAATTGCTTTCTAAGGCACCGATTGATGGTGCCTACTCAACTGATCTCCTGGCTGGACTGTTGGCTTGTAAAGATAAATAACACAAGACTTCTGTCCTCAAGGAGATGGTAGTCTATTCTCACTCTGTCGTAGCACCCTCTAAGGCAGCGGTTCTCAACCTGTGGTCACGACCCTTTCACAG
>NW_006343601.1:0-448 GCF_000327345.1 Myotis davidii
TTTTCCTCCCTGCATCATGGCTGTGAGCTGGGGTACTCTTTGGACTCTCACTTTATTTGTTCTCTTATCTCAGGGATTGCTGTCTTGTGCTGCCTAATATCTAACGTATGAAAACCATTGTTTCATAAATTTTATCCAGTTTTCTAGTTGTTAAAAGTAGATGGGTAAGTCTAGTCTCTGTTATTGCATTATAGCTAGAAGAACAAATTCTAGTTTTAAGAGTATTTTCCTATTACTCCCATGTATCACCTACAAATGGCCAGTTCTATATAATATAATGGATTCTCAATGTGTTATCAGTGACTTAAACAACTGTTAAGATCAAACACAGTAAATATAAATGTAAATGTGTATATCTATTTTAAAAGCATGAAAATAGTGATGAACCAGGAAAAACCTTTATATATTGTTATGAACTATAACTAGAGGCCCGGTGCACAAAATTCAT
>NW_006343602.1:0-448 GCF_000327345.1 Myotis davidii
TTTTTTTTTTTTTAATATTCACAGCAACCTTGAGTGGTGGGCAGGCTAGGGAGTGGTTATCCCATTTTTTACAAGTAAAGAAACTTCGTTTCAGAAAAGAAAAATGGCTTGCTCAAGGACATATGGCTTTTAAGTAGTAGAGTTGGGACTAGAACCCAGGTCATTTGACCTTTACTCTAATTTCCTTATCCTGTACTAGACCTTATAATCTGAATACTTAGCAAATGTTAGTGACATCATCACCATGTTTCAGGGACCGCATTAAAACCATTTTGTCCTTTTTAAAAGCTGGAATAGGGTGCAATATTAAGCAGAATACATTATCATGAAATTTTTTTTAAAGAGCTGTATTTGCTGCTCAACAGTTGCTCTGGTCTCCTTGGCAACAACATTCTCCTTCTGTCCAAGAAATTTAGTACATACGAACAAGAGTTTGGATTTATTTCCC
>NW_006343603.1:0-448 GCF_000327345.1 Myotis davidii
TAAGTTCAGGTTCCTGAGCTTGCCAGGCCAGGACCCGACCCTGGACTGTGGGGAATAATCAGGGTCAATGCCACCTGGTGAATGAGCCAGCTTCCCAAGGGCTTGTCCCTGGATCACCTTGACATTTGAAAAAAGTCACTTATACTTATGTAGTCTCAGATACGTATTTACTTCTATAAGTAATTTGCCCAAGTCAGTAAATGGTGGCGCTCACTCCAGGAACCACCTATTGTCCATTTGTTAAACTGCCTCTTCTTTCTCACAATCATATCACTAAATTAAAGAATGGGTATTTTGCAGTGAGCTAGGGATTGAAAACTCAATTTTTCTTTCTCATCTGTAAACTTTAAACATCTGATGTTTGCTTTCTTAGTGAGCTTTTTGAATCAACAGATAAATGCATATCTAATTATGAACATGGTGGGCTGCTTTGTGATTTGTAAACAAT
>NW_006343604.1:0-448 GCF_000327345.1 Myotis davidii
GGTTTCTTTGAATAAAGATGACCCTATGGGCCTTATGATTTAACATTACTTAAAAATAGAGTTGATAACAGCTAACCGCTGTTTTATGGATTCTGGGTAAAATGTCAGCCATTGAAAAGCATCTTGCCCTGATTCATTCAGAAAAAAATCATGCGGCAAAAGCCTCATCTTGGGGAAGGTTGCTGCTAATTTCTCAAACTCTAAACTATGCAGCACAGACGCTGTGGATCAGCAAGCACATAGAGAAAATGGACCAAGGAGAGCAAGATGCTTGAATGTTTTACAGGTTGGCTAGTGGTCCTCACACTGACGGGGGTCATGGACTGAAGGAAGGGGCCCCAGGAACGGGGCTATTTGGAGCCCCAGATGCTTCCCAGAGAAATTCCCAAACCCCGAAGGGTGGGTGTGGTCCAGGGTGGTGTGCATACGAGCGGCCCACGGTCCACGG
>NW_006343605.1:0-448 GCF_000327345.1 Myotis davidii
AAGAAAGAAAGAAAGAAAGAAAGAAAGAGGCTGTCTTTGAAGTGAATGACATGAATTATTTCAACCTAACTTACTAATTAAGACCTCATTAGCAGCCCAAATTTGTGATAGATCAGCAGAGGACTCGGCACAATGGTTTAATTTAATGATTTCTTGCATTACTTTGTTAATCATCTTTAGTCTGATTTAATTTATGCCAATGTGACTGTCCTAATTTCTAATTAAGGCATTGATGGCGCGGACGGCGCCCTAGCATAAGAATTTCAATCAAGGCGGATACAAAAGCAGATATGCGTTTTTAAGGCCTCTGAGATGGCAATTTGCTAAGCCGGCTGCTTAGTGTTTTATTCCCCCTTTCCTAGTCCCCCAAGGTTGGGAAGGATCTGGTCTTTGCCTGGAGCAGATGGTTTCTCACTAATCACAGGCCTTTACCGTAATCGATTTTTTT
>NW_006343606.1:0-448 GCF_000327345.1 Myotis davidii
ATAGAGCAATTTCAAAAGCATTTCAGAAAAACAACAAATCCCATTCAGTAAAAAGTCTGAGTGCTAAAAAATATATGATATATATATTTTAAAATTTGATTCCCACCCATTTCAAATGATTATGAAAGTTAAAAAAAAAAGTTATCTCTAAGTGGAATTGCTCAATTTTCACAATTTTTATGCAACTGAATCTCCTACATTTATAATTATTTTTAAACATCATTGTAAATGAGCATTTCAATGGTTTAGGTTAAAGTACTGCTTTTTTAAATATAATAATCATGTATAAAGGAAATTGTCACAATAAACATTTTCTGTTACTTTAACACTGCAATTTTCAGATGGTTGAAAAACAGAACTTCGCTTTCAATAAATATTTGGTAAATAAGTTGCTGGGGTTTTGTTTGTTCGTTTGTTTTGGTTGTTAATCCTCACCTGAGGACATTTT
>NW_006343607.1:0-448 GCF_000327345.1 Myotis davidii
GTATATAACTAATGAATATAATAATATTCAGAATGACTCACAAAATTCTCAAAACTCTTCTGCTTTCTGAGCACAAACTGTCCCCTCAGTGAAAGAGCAGCCTGGTCATCTGCTCCAAGCCTTCTTCCCATGGTCCCTAGCATCAGCTTTCTAAGTCATGTGATCATGTCAGCTGACTGCCTGCAGGCATGCATTTCCACCAAGTTGAAACTCTTCCACTAAAGGAATTCCCCAGGGTGGCCTCTCTCTGGACTCTTTCTTCATGGCCTCTCCCTCCAATCTGCATGCTCTTCTCTTTCTCTACCCATAGCTACTATTTTTATAGGAAATGAAAAATAATTTCGAAGAATTGTTGTAGTTACTACATGAGTAGCCATTGTTCAAGGTGCTTAACATACATATTCTCATTTCATCTTACCGGAAATTCTGAGGGGAGAGAGTGTGTGTG
>NW_006343608.1:0-448 GCF_000327345.1 Myotis davidii
AGCCATGCAGTTTGCAATCCACGCTGGCTGCTCTGGTGGCACATTTTCCCTCCCCCCTCCCCAGCAATTTCAGAGACGGAGCCGGCATCTTATCTCCTGCAAGAATCTTCATTAGCATTCCACTGTCAAGCGTCTCCTGGCCTTGTAATCTAGAACGTTCCTGACCCTCTCGCTTTTAGCGAGAAACACGGGGCAGCTCTGATCGATCATCAGCTAACAAGCCCCCGGGGACTTGTTATCCGGGGGAAACAAGAAGGGGGAGGGGTGAGGGCACACAGCCCGCACGGCACACAGGCATCCGCCTCGCACTTTTAAATAATTAAGCTTCCTGTAAACCTTTAATAATTAAGCTTCTCTGGGGAGAACCAGCTGCTGGTTCATCATCAATTCGCTCAGCCGGGCCGGCACGGCCCACTGGTGGAGCGGCGACCTATGAACCAGGAGGTCA
>NW_006343609.1:0-448 GCF_000327345.1 Myotis davidii
AAAAAAAAAACAACCATTGAACTCTCTCATTTTGCTTTGTGCCTAGTTCCCCATATCATAAACTAATTGTTAAGAGTGACTTTCTGTCATTACCTTCCACCTAGTTTTTCCTCATTTTCTTGTTCTATGCCTCTGGGTTATTTATTAGTAAGACAGAGTGAATGGGAAATGGAAAATGCTATTGTCCGGCATGTACTAATTACTCTCTGCTTTGGGTGAATAGGGAGGGTTTTAGCTTGTACCAGTATGTGTATAGGTCAGCATGCAGAGGATTATGGCCATAGCATTTTCAAGAGAGACACTGTCTCTTGTAGGGTCTCTTCAGGTAAGCACACCTTTGATCAGAAGTGACTTCAATTATTTCACTTGGGTTAGCCTCACAACTTTGTAACTGCTCCATTGATTTAGGCATCCTTCAGCCTAAAAACATAGTTTGGTTGCAAAAGTA
>NW_006343610.1:0-447 GCF_000327345.1 Myotis davidii
GGCCAGTGCCACAATGCCACACCCGTCGCTGCCCATCAATCGTAATGACGTACAATACGCAGACTGAGGTCTTGTTTCTGCTGGGTGCCCATTGCTGGGGCCCCGCTCTGCACCTCCGCCCTCCAGGATACAGGCTGGGAGAGCAGGCAGGACCGGAGCACGCCAGGCTCAGAGGCAGAGGGAGAGGCGCAGAAGGTCACAAATGGACAATTGGATGCTATGGCCCTGAGTGTCACACATACTCCTCTTACAACTGATTGGCCAGAGCTAGTCACGTGGTCCCCCTCAACCCAGAGCGCCAGGAAATGCAACCTACCATGTGCCCTGAAGGCAGACAGCAGGAAATAGTTGGTATGCAGCACAATCCAACTGCACATGGGGTGTACAATCACATGTATGCTAGGCCCGGCCGGTGTGGCTCAGTGGTTGTGTCAGCCTATGAACCAG
>NW_006343611.1:0-448 GCF_000327345.1 Myotis davidii
TTATCCTAATTGATATTCTGCTATTCATGTTCTCAGTTATGTATTTACCATTGGTCAGCACCACTAGAATATAATTCCATGAGAGCAAGGATGTAGAACAGTTTAAGGATGGGATGAATGGACAGATAAATGAGTATGTTCACTTGATGAATAAGATTGAGTAGTCTCTAAGGTAATTATGATTCTAGTAGGGAAATAAAATATGTCATTAACAATGATACAAAGCATCAGAATGTGGCAAAGAGTAAAAAATACTACAAAATATACCGGGAGCACAATTTGAGGTAGGTGAGAGATGGATGGAGGGGAGACTTTTGACATTAGAAAAGGTTTCAAGGAGGAAAAGTGGCATTTCAAATTAGCTCAAGTAAAGGATTTGTGAAAAAGCTTTGATTTATGTCATCATTAACATAGTCACAGAAATGTTTTGAAAAGCAGAGTGAAATGA
>NW_006343612.1:0-448 GCF_000327345.1 Myotis davidii
CCATAGGATGCTGTGGTAGGCCCAGGCCTTGTTGCAGCAAGCTCTGCAGCTTATATCATGTGATCTAGTAGACATTATGGAGTTGGAGGTGTCAGTGATGGAAAAGCATGCAAGCTCTGGTGGGAGAAGCAACTGTAAGCCACTGGGATTCAGAAAAACACCATACACTCAGAGGAGGTAATTTATGCCATTTGAGAAGTAAGTCTCGGCATGTTATTGGGACCTGGTAGAAAGGAAATGTTTGACCAATGGGACACCCAGTGAGTATGTGTCCAGAACTATTCATTATGAGCTGGCTTCTTTCAGACCTGCCAAGTCATAAAGTTAAACATGACTGGCAGAAGTCCATCACAAGATAGAAATAACATATCCAGGATCAAGCTTAAGCTGAACTAGAGTAGCCACTGTGGCAGACATGAAAAGTACATATGGATACCAAAATTATGGA
>NW_006343613.1:0-448 GCF_000327345.1 Myotis davidii
GGCCCCTAGCCTCTTCCTCCAGTAGGGCCTCAGCTTAACCCCTTCCAGGGTCCAACAGCATCTCAGGGCAGAGTGGTGAGGGGGGCTTTGGCACATCCTGGGGTCATCAGAGAAATGGTTTCCACACATCGTTTCACTTGGATCACATGGGTGGGACTCCCTTCTCATCCCCTTGGTTGTCCCATTCCAAACTCTCCCCAACCTACCACAAACACTTACCTCCTCAAACCAACAGGAGTGCTGTGGTCATGGGTAATTTTGGCTTTTGTCAAGTGACCTCCGTGAACTGTGTATTTGACAAGGAGCTAAGACTGCTGACATGGTTCTGTGAAAAGCTAAGAGGTCATTCTGTGATTCCCGCCTCTTGAAAACTGCCACAATGCATCCTAAATCTGAAGTGCCCACCTGGGTTGCCCCGGCCATTGAAAAGCCCAGTGATTGACGTCTG
>NW_006343614.1:0-448 GCF_000327345.1 Myotis davidii
TTTGCTAATGATAAACAGTTTCAGGAACCAGGGAGATAGACACTGAAAGATAGATGTACAGAGCTGTATGTAAATGAGAGTATGGAATATGAACTATGCTCTGGGAATCCAGGGATTCTGGTTGCAACCTCCAAAAGTAGTGATGAAGTACATAAAGAGATGAGTCTTGATGATCCTGATGACCCTGATGAGGAGGTGAGTGTTAGGAATTATGCAAAGATTAGAATCTATGGATCTCTCTACATCATCTTGACCACAAAGGTGATGGTCTTAACTGAATAATTATCCACAATAACCATAAATCCTTTAACCTCTTCTCTGAATGGCAGAGAATCCTTATTGCCATATGTGTTGGCTCCATTTGAAGGAAGCTCAAATATATAACAGACACCTCTAGTTTCTGAGTATTTTTTCAAATATCTATAATAATAAAAGTGTAATATACTAA
>NW_006343615.1:0-448 GCF_000327345.1 Myotis davidii
AGAGAGAGAGAGGTCAATTTGTTGTTCCACTTACTCACGCACTCATTGGTTGATTCTTGCATGTGCCCTGAACTGGAGCTCGAACCCGCACCTTGGTGCATCAGGACTATGTGTTAACCAACTGAGCTACCCAGCCAGGGTGCTCTTGCTCCTTTAGCTGTGTCTTTGGCCAGGAACACTCCTGCCCACTGTCCCTTTGCCAGCTTAACCCCTGCTCGCCCTGTAGCTCTATGATTCGATGCCACATGCCCCAGAAGCCTCCCCTCACCCTCACATCTGGGTTAAGCACCCTTTTCATGTGCTGACCCTGAAGGCTGTGCCTGTCACATTCATTGTTATAGCCCCAATGTTGCCCAGCACTTGCCACATGGAAGGGACTCGATAAAACTGCTGTAAAGAGTGAATGAATTCTGTGTCCAGCATTTGCATCTCACAGGGCCTTGGGCCT
>NW_006343616.1:0-448 GCF_000327345.1 Myotis davidii
TGTAAAAAATCAATAAAATTTATTTTAAAAATAGTTGTTTATTTATTAGAAGTCAGAGGAAAGTATAATTTACCTGCTGTTAGCATAACTTACAATTTTGTTATCTCTGTAACAAGAGGGACAATATGTTGATTGAGAACCAGTCATTTCTTTTTTATTGAGGTTGACCTGCAGTATTTAGACAGACTATACAACAGGAATAAGGAGATATAAGTCCTTAGACCCAGTTCTGTCACTGACTATTAATAAATAATTAGTGAGCAAGTGATTTTTTTTTAAGATTAAAGGGCTGAAATGTAATCAGACAGGAATGTAGGGAGTTTTTATATGATTGTGTGAGTTACTTATTTGGGCTAAATTGGTAAAGTTGTAATTCACAGAATACACCATGTGCTTTGAGGGCTTTTTCTATATCTTAGAGTAGGGGTCCTCAAACTACGGCCCGCGG
>NW_006343617.1:0-447 GCF_000327345.1 Myotis davidii
TTTTTTTTTGTTGGTCTGTTTCATTTTAGATGCCCTCTTCTAGTGATTTTCACAACTCAAATGTGGGGATGGGGGAGTTTACTTTATTCCTTGATATTGATTCTTTAAGAATTTGAAATAGTTTACTCCTTAATGGTCCTTTAAGCACAGAGGTGATGAACCTTGTCAAAACACAGAGCTAGAAATCAAATATTCTTTACATTAAAATGACTTCTTTTAATCTAGGAAGGGTAAGTAGGTTTCAATATGTGTGCGGAATCAGATTGAACAGAACTAGCTGCCTCGAATGAGGTGGTGGAAGGGATTCTGCGCCCGCTCTGACTGAAGCAAAGAGAATCTGAGGGGTCATAATGATGGGCCTATTTCTCCTGCATTTTTCATCTGTAATGTGTTTTCTGAGATCCAGAGAAGGGAAATCACAGGATCGTCAAGGAAACTGGTCTTTAT
>NW_006343618.1:0-448 GCF_000327345.1 Myotis davidii
AAGAACCCCACTTCCACTAGCAAAGGAGAAGGGCAATCCACTCAATTCTCTGATAACAATGTCATTTCAATGATGTTTCTGGATTGAAGCCTCAATGTTAACAACTTGGGGTTTTTTTTCAGGACACAAACACACATGGAGCTTGTTGGCAAGCAAACAGCTAGTTTGCCACTGTATTTCTCCAATGTGCAGAGATGATCATTTTTGTTATATTTGTGAGTACAATAGAACAAGGTTAGACCTGGGTGAAATTCCAATATAAATTGGGAAGTCCTCCTTCCCATATGTTCCTCTCCCTCTCCCCTTCCCAGGGGGACATCCTAGAGCTTGTCTAAAGGTACATATGTACATTGAGCCACTTTAAAAGGGAGCGAGACTTGCCATCCCAGAGGAACTGCCTGGCAGGTCCTACTCCTCAAACCTCTGGGATGTTAAAACAGGACAAGAT
>NW_006343619.1:0-448 GCF_000327345.1 Myotis davidii
TTCACAGCAAAATTAAAAGGAAGGTACAGAGATTTTTTTTCCTATATTCTCTTCCTCACACATGCATAGCCTTCTCCATTATTAGTATCTCCCAATAGAGTGATACATTACATTTGCTTCCGTGTTGAACTTACATTAACACCTTATAATCACCCAAGGTCCACAGTTTATATTATGGTTCATTCTTGGTGAGGTACATTCTATGAGTTTGGACAAATGTACAATGGCATTTATCCATCATTGTAGTTGTATACAGAGTATTTGCACTGCTCTAAATATCCCCAGTCTTTCGCCTATTTGTCCCTCCTCCCGCCAATTTCTGGCAACCCCAAACCATTTTACTGTCTAGCTTTGCCATTTTTACAATGTAATGTATTTGGAACCCTACACTATGTCACTTTTTCAGATTGGCTTGTTTCACTTAATAATATGCATTGAAGTTTCCTCC
>NW_006343620.1:0-448 GCF_000327345.1 Myotis davidii
AATGTTAAAGGGTTTTCTTTAAGAAGAAAAAAAAAAGTTCCAAAATATGAATAATAAAATGGCAATAAATGCATGTCTATCAATAATCACTTTAAGTACAAATGAATTAAATGTTCCCATCAAAAGACATAGGTTGTCTAGATTAACAAAACAAGACCCTTACATATACTGTCCACAACAGACTTCAGATCAAAACACTGCAACTGAACATTCCATTGGCAGAATGAAATTTTTAAAAACCGTGATCCAACTATATGCTGCCCATAAGAGACATACTTTAAACATAAACTGAAAGGATGAAAAACAAGTTTCATGTAGACTACCAAAAACGGAGTTGGAGTGGCTATACTAATACTAACAGAAAATGATTTTAAGAAAAAAAAATTGTTACTAAAGACAGAAAAGATTTTATACTGATAAAATGGCCAATCCTATCTAATAAAGAGGT
>NW_006343621.1:0-448 GCF_000327345.1 Myotis davidii
GGAAAGTTGTTAAGAGAGTAAATCCTAAGAGTTAGCCTCCTGAGGAGAATTTTTTCCTATTGTATCTATGAGATGATGAATGTTAACTAAAACTATCTGGTAATCATTTTACAGTATACGTAAATCAAGCCATCATGCTTTCCGCCTCAAACTTACACAGTGATATATGTTAATTATTTCTCAATAAAACTAGAAGAAAGAAAAAAGAGGAAGGCCTGCCCTCCAAAGTCACATGAAGCAGTTAGGAAAGCGTGTTGAGGAGAGTGCAACCTGATGTAAAACTGCTAATTTGCATACTACTATGTGAAAGAACTAAGAGAACAGGGGCTGCTAAGAGCTAGAATCATCCAGAAAGTCCCCTGGCGGTGAAGTCCTAAGTTTGGATGTATCCTGAGACTGAGGTTTGTCTAGATCTGGGGTGGGGAACCTTTTTTTTCTGCCAAGGGCC
>NW_006343622.1:0-448 GCF_000327345.1 Myotis davidii
GACCGCCCCTGGGGCCGTGTGTCTGCCTCTGGGTTGGAGGGACTTCCCAGCCAGCAGGGGCCAGGAGCCGAAGGAGGGGAGAGATTCTGGGAGCATCTTGTAGTTTGTGTCACTGTCCACCCTTCCCACCCACCTGAATCTGCACTTCAAGCAGAAAGAGAAAGCATGTTTGCACATAGGAGCCCACAGGGGGTGGGAGTGAAGATGGGAGGAGACCAGAGGGAGAGCCTGTGTGGGTACTCAGGGCACTTTTTACTCTAATTGCCCTTTTCCATTCCCTGCACTGGGCTGGGAGCCTCTGAGGGCCTGGGTCTTGTGGTTCTCCTAAGGCCTGCTCCCAGGGGTGTGTGTTGAATGAATGAGTGAATGAAGGAATGAATGAGTGATTGAATCAATGAATGATTGAATGAGTGAGTGAATTAATGAATGAGTGAGTGAATGTGAGTGA
>NW_006343623.1:0-448 GCF_000327345.1 Myotis davidii
GCATATTATGCTTTTATTATTATAGATATTTTTCCATACGTACAACTTTTGCCCTGTATATGGCAGAGTGATGGCATATCATTCTGAGATTAGGTTATGAAACGTATCTGGCTTCCACTATGGCACACTCAATGCACACTCGTTGGATCATTCACTCTAAGGAAGCCAGCCAAGTTGTGACTAGCCCTGTGGAGGGGCCATGTGATGAGAAATGAAGGCCTTCTAGGCCAGCAAGGAAGTGAGGCTTCTTAAAAACAGCCACAGGAGTGAACTTGGAAGTAAATGGTCCAGGCCAGTCAAGCCGTCAGATAACTGCAGCCCCAACCAACTCCTGACTGCAACCTCATCACAGGCCCAGAACCAGAACCACCCAGCTACGCCACTCCAGATTCCTGACCATCAGAAATTGTATAAGAATAGCCCTGGCTGGTCTGGCTCAGTGGATAGA
>NW_006343624.1:0-448 GCF_000327345.1 Myotis davidii
TCTCTCATCTTTCTATCATCTATCTATCTACTCTTCGATCGACCTACTCTACCTTTAATCAAACAAAACCTCAGGCAGAAGCCCAACATATAAAATAGAAGCCTACTAACTACTTTTCATTGAAATATCAGGGATAGGAAGCTGACAATGTGGTACCAATCCTGCTCTCACTCTATGAGATATGAGATGTGTGGCCCTTTCCTATTAGAGTGCATTTTGTGAATATAGAAAACTATATCCTAGTTATTTTTGTGTTTGTCTTTTAATGTTAATCTCATATTAATTTATATATTAACTGTGCATTTAAGAATACATCTTTTGGCAATTTTAGAAGTCTCCACATGAAAAGCAAATTTTTAAAATATTTAAATTTGTAATGCTTTAGCTAAGCAGAACAGTTCAGAGGAGGAAAAATAGTTCTTTTAAACTTCACAAATGAAAGCCAAAC
>NW_006343625.1:0-448 GCF_000327345.1 Myotis davidii
GTGCACTGGGCCTCTAGTTACTTATATAATAGTTAAGAAGTAATAACTAACTCTTCATTTATCTTTTTCAGAGCAAAAAATATTGCTGGCCCTCATCACCACAAATAGAATTATTAATGACTAAAATACATACTCATTAATAATTAGTAGCCATAGCAATAGCAAACTAATTGTGGAGGCAGACTTAGTTTGAAAATATGAACAAATGATATTAATGTTATAGAGCAGTATACTTATTAAATACTCAAGTAATTGTTTTTATATTATGGCAATGTAGTGAAATTAAGGGGGGGTAGTTATCTGGGAAGACCTACATGGTATACCAAAATAAAAACAAATGGAAATACTTAAAATTGAATTTAAAAATATTCACAGCTGATAAGAGAATAAACTATTTGGCAAAAATATAAATATGCAAATGTTTTTTACCTGTGACAATGAACCTTAG
>NW_006343626.1:0-448 GCF_000327345.1 Myotis davidii
CACTCTTTCATGGGATCTGATAGAGTCCGAAGATCCTACCAAATATTAGGGAGTCACTTTCGGTGTTCCTCTCCCTTTGATAAGCCTGTGAAATACACATGCTTATAGGAGGGATACTGAAATCTACAAAGGCATCCTACACTATTAGTAACTTGTCAGGCAATTTCTTCCAAAAAGGGTGATATGGATCACCTGGAAGCAATCAAAGCCAAAGGGGGAAAGGCAGAAAGGGGAGGAAGAGTCAAATTGTTCACGATGTTGTAAATTCTTTGTCTTACACCGTAATTAAGTGGGAGGTCCACGGATCAGGCTTCGATTCCCAGTTCTGCCGCTTACTAGCTATGGGGCCTTGTTGCAAGTCATTAAGTTACAACTTCCATGAACCTTGGATTCCTTGTGGAAATAATACCTACCTCTCAGAGCTGTTATATAAGAGTGATATATTCAA
>NW_006343627.1:0-448 GCF_000327345.1 Myotis davidii
TGAGGCTCAACCACTGAGCCACGCCAGCTGGTCATACAGCAGCTGTCTTGACGTGTTCTAAGACTAGCTCTTTCATCAAAACACATGCCCGATGTGGATCCAAACAGAATAACAAAGGATAAATGGAACTTTGAGAAAGTTGACTGATAGTGCCTGACCTACAGTCAGGTGCAGGAAAGGCTAATAGAATTTAAAAGTGCCAAACGACAAAAAGTAATGTTTTTCTTTGCAGGGCATTCCATTGTATAATCATGCCATACTTTATTTAACCAACTCTAATTACTGAGCACTTCTGGTGGTTTTATTAATACAGAATCCTACAATGAGCATAAATGTATTATAAGTTTTGTGGATGTGGTTACTTTAGGATGAACTACTGGAAGACAATTTGACCCATAAACAGGCATATGTGTCTTTAACACGTTAAGCACCCAGTCAGTCACTGGTG
>NW_006343628.1:0-448 GCF_000327345.1 Myotis davidii
CGAAAATAACAATTCTAAGGGACTATTCAAACAAAATATAACCAGATGTTTGTTTTCTCTCTAAGATTTTACAGGGAAAAACTCAGCGGCGGAGTCAAAGGCAGCATTTCTCTATGCTGCTCACTGCACAGCTCTTGTCTAGGCAGCCCCAGAGCCAAAGGCCATGGACCTGCACCCCAAGAACTGGGAGGAATCTGCTCAGAGAATACCGAGGTCAGAGGCCAAGGTTGGCAGAATGTGGCTCCTGGGTCTGGTGACATAACTACATTACCTAATGAAAATGTCACCAAAGTGAGGCAGACAAGAATCTCTAAATTGAGGTCATAGGTGAGGATGATGGTAATAGGAGAAGCAGGAAGGCACCTTTTAAATGAAGTAGAAGGACATAATGACACAGAACAAAAAACCCAGCCGGAAAAGCCTAGACTTTGTCCTGTCATTGGACTGA
>NW_006343629.1:0-448 GCF_000327345.1 Myotis davidii
TCAATAGCAACATTTAAAAAAATATCTGCCTGGAAGATGAAGAATATATTAGGCAAATAACTACTTTGAACTTTCAAAGAAATTAAAAAGAATTATAACTCATTTTTAAAAGATCAAATATGAGAGACAACAGAATGAGTGAAAAGGACTGTGAAAAGGCTAAGAAGAAAAATTAAGAAAAAAATAACATCATTGTGGAAATTTAAACTGAATTAGAAGCAAAAATGTACCACATGCAATGCTAAAAATAAATGGCCAGGAAAGTATCAAAGATATGTAACAAATAAATAAATAAAATTTTAAAAATATACAAAAAACCCTGGCCAGTTTTGTTCAGTGTTTAGAGTGTCAGCCTATGTATCCAAGGGTCACAGGTTCGATTCCCAGTCAAACACATGTACCTGAGTTGCAGGTTCGATCCCTGTCCTGGTTGGGGTGAGTGCAGGAG
>NW_006343630.1:0-448 GCF_000327345.1 Myotis davidii
TGGTACTTTAATAATTTTAATACCCACACAATAAATATTTGTTCTTACAAGGTTAGTACTGTGCCTTGTTGTTTTAAGGTTAAATTCACAAAGCAGCCTTTTATTTTATTATTCATGCAAAAGTCAGTCATGCCTGTGGCTGGTAACAATATAACCCTAATGAATGTGAATGGCTGTGCAGTAATTTCACACCATGTTGAGTTTGTTCTCTCTTAACTTGAGGTAGCAGATGCTTTAATTCAGCACAAATAGTACCACAGAACTCAGATAAGTGTGGAAGCCTGTTACACAGGAATTCTTTTATTTTCTTTGTTACTGAAAGGCTTCCTGTGCTTAGTTTCTCTGCTGCTGGAATACCCTGGTTATTCCAACTGCACTTGTTAGAAGTTCCAGCTGTAGAGAAAAGGAACAACATTTAGGGTAAATTTCTTCATTTCAGAAAAAAAAA
>NW_006343631.1:0-448 GCF_000327345.1 Myotis davidii
ATGCTCTATCCACTGAGTCAAATTGGCTAGGGCCACACCTGGAACTTTGAAGTTTATCTTAATTATATAAAACAAGAAAGAAATTTCTTAAATCTGTTTGTAGAATAGACATTTTCAAGGAATGTCTTACTAGGAGAAAGAGTGACAGAATTGAAAAACAGAGACATAGAGAGAGAAGCATTTTCTCTTACTGATATTGATAATATGCTAAAGAAGAAAACACCCTCGATTTCAGATCCTGGAGGCTATGTTGACTTCAGAGGCTAAGAAATGATCTAGTGCATACCCACAAGGCTATTTTGAAGGAAGCCCTGGATGACTCTCATTCATATTTCAGTACATGGACTTGAGAACTTGACCAAGCACTCAATAAAAATTAATAGAATTTGACAGCTAAATAAAACAATATTCTCCTGTCAGAGACATGAACCATGGTGTGGTCAGTTTT
>NW_006343632.1:0-448 GCF_000327345.1 Myotis davidii
TTCATTTCCTCAGCCAACTGTGAGTACAATCCCTTCTGCTGCTTGAAAAAGCAGCGCTTTTCCTCCCAATTACATTGTTTCCAGTTGTGATGTTGAATTTTTAATTTACAATATTACAGAAGGGCATGGCTTTTTCATGCTTACAGAGGCGGCCAGGTTTAAAAGTCTGGGAAATCCTCCTCTGGAATATGTCCTATAAGATACTCCAACCATCAGAAATCACACAGATGAAAGCAAATGCTTGATGTGCCCAGAGGGCTTCAGAGCTCAAGTTGCTCAATTCTATTGGCTACAGAGTCTCCAAGATGGAATGGGAGGCAAAACTAGAGGAAATATTATTTTAAAAACCTGGCAAGTTCACAGGAGGCTAGCATAGCATTCTATTCTCTGCACTAATAATTTACAAACCAGTGAAGAACAAGTGGTTCTGAATCACCCAAGTCTCAGA
>NW_006343633.1:0-448 GCF_000327345.1 Myotis davidii
ACAAACTCATAATTGGTGTTTTGTTTAACATTAATATTCTCAGTGACTTGCATATATTATTTGAATTCCTATTTTATAAGAACACTTGAAATAAAATAGCTATTAACTCCTTTCAAATAAATGAGGAAATTGAGGCATAGCATTTTAAGTAACTTGCCTAAAACAACATAAACATGAAGGGCTCGGCCTCAGGCAGCCTGGCTCTAGCAATTTTACCGTAGGTTATGAGGTTATCATGAATCTTTAGGATCTGGGTAAATGTATGTTCTGTTTCCTGATAGATGGGTGATCCCTGTGCTTTCACAGAGACAAAGCAAATAGAGCCATAAAAGCATGAGACTACATTTGTTTCCAGGAATTGTTATCACCTCTGAACATGCAGAGCTGTTTTAAGGAGGCCTATAGACTAGGCCAAAGCTGTCTTTAGAAATATCTTTATATTTATTGA
>NW_006343634.1:0-448 GCF_000327345.1 Myotis davidii
GTGCAGCCAAGGTGGAGAACCACTGCTCTGGACGATGGAAAATTGTCCTGAGGCCAAATGAGGCCCCAAGTGTTGCAGTAGCCCCCTGCCTGCTCACAGTGGCTACTGAAATTCAGCTATTGGAACCAGCAGGTTCAGCAAGCCACACTGTGATCTAATCAAAAATACAATTTGATTCAGCGGGCAACTCTGGCCATTTGTCTTAGGTAATGACAGTCCTGAACCAATGGGAATGCCCAGACTCAGGCAGAATTTCCTGGTCCAGAAATAGGGGCCCTGGTCATCTTCTTCCCTCCTCAGGGCATACCTCATCCTCAGGCTTTTGGGGTTTGAGCAATAGCCAAGGAAGAGAGGGGATGGAACTGACGGAAAGTTCTTACCTGGGCGGTGAGCTGGCCTGATGCTCTCTGAGCTTGCAGCTGCCTTTCTTGGGCAGTTCTATGGGGGG
>NW_006343635.1:0-448 GCF_000327345.1 Myotis davidii
AAGGGGAGGTTTCTCTGATTATAAGATAACAAGGTTGGTCTAAGGTCACGCAGTTCCTCCTCCCAAATATCACAACTTCCTCCACTGGGGAGGGGTCAGCGGGAAGGGGCCGGTACCGGAAAAGAGAAGCACAGTCCAGAGAAGAGAGGGCATGGCAGGAACAGGATGGCAGGTAAGATGGAGTCAGCACTCCTGGGTGAGGGCCCTGGGCCCTCAGGACTCTGACTCATCCAGCTTCCAGGTGGCGGCTGCTGGGCGGGTGCTGCCCTGGGCGGCCACAGGCTCTGATCCACCAAATCGCCTCTGGGGACCCGGGTTCCTAAGCTCCTCCTGCCTTTCCCAGGAGCGTCCGGCTCAGCTTAGTCCAACCAGGGCGGGCGGCCCGATGCTCAAGGCCCACAGAGCAAGGAGAGAGGAGCCATCCAGGAGCCCAGGCAGTGGGGGAGAG
>NW_006343636.1:0-448 GCF_000327345.1 Myotis davidii
GATTTAGGTGGTTTATGTGTATTACCTTATGTAATCTTCATAATACCTTGAGAGGTAAATATATGTTCCCATTTTCCAGATGGAGAAACAGTCCAAGAGAGGCTCACTTGTGAGTGGTGGGGTTAAAATTGGAATCTATGCAGTTGATTCTAGATTACAACCTTCATCTGTGAACTGCCATTGACTTTGCTTCCTAAATAGGATTTGCTCATGGGATATTTTGCAGAAAAGTTTGACAGTTAAATTTTGGAAACAGCATTCTATAGTCTCTTCTTGGAGATTTACTATGTGTAGTCAAATATTAAAGGTTCTGCAATATTTGAGAAGACCTGCAATAGAGAATTTGACCTTGGTTTATATCCCATGTTCCTAAATTTATTTGATCCTTTATGAAATGCCTATTCAAGCAGCATATAATAAGTATACTGAAAGTAGAGGCCTGGTGCAC
>NW_006343637.1:0-448 GCF_000327345.1 Myotis davidii
GTGTCAGGAGTTATCCACTTAATAAAGATAGACATTTTATTATTCATTTTAATAATTCAATGCTGTTATGACAGGAAAGATTAAAAGGCAAAATCAGAAGCTATTTTCTACTGCTATTTATTTTCACTCCCTGTTGTCTAAGTGTCCTTTATTTAGTTCCTAAACTTAACCCACATGGCAAATATTCTCATCACCACCACAACAAATCCATAGCATCATGTATCAGTAACGATGAATAAATTAATAAATAAATCTGCAGTGTAAAATGTTACTCTATTTTATACTTTGAAACTTACATTTTCAGTAATAACTGCACTCTAAAAGAAAGATTGCAGTATGAAGAAGAATGACAATCATAATTTTTAAAATGTCAGTTTTATTTTTGTGTAACAATTACTTTCAATGACAGAAAAACTTCTTTATAGAACTCTGAAATTTAGTCAACTTT
>NW_006343638.1:0-448 GCF_000327345.1 Myotis davidii
CACACAAACTAGTTTCCATAAGAGCAGTGTTCCTACATAGAAAAGCATGGCCTTCAAGAAAAAACATGGCCATCAGTTTATCTATCTTTTGTCTGATAGAAGATTATGTTCTGCAGCACGTAAATTGCTTTTGTCAGCAGGTAAGCCAAGACGTGGATGGGAAAAACTGTGGATGCCAATACTATTTATTTCTCTATTACCTTACAGGATTCCACCCACAAAAAGTTGAAATCTGGCCAACATTAGGCTGTTTTTAGTTTTTGAAGCTTACAACTGCAGTTGTACTTTTTTATTATAAAATAATATATTGCATGTTTTGTACATTTGATTTGTGTTTACTGAGATTCAAACTTTTATCAGAAAATTCCTAATTGTGAAGGAAGAACCTAATGTACACATTTCTCTTTACAACATCTAATGCAGTTTAGGCATCTATGTATATAAAAGG
>NW_006343639.1:0-448 GCF_000327345.1 Myotis davidii
GGTTTCTGTTTCTTGTACCAAAACCTGACTTTACCCATGAACTAGACAGAGCAGAACACTTGGTACTTTCATACTCCATGTCCTTGCCCCAGCGGACTGTTTTTAGGATGCCCTTCTACCATTGTAAATCCTTTAAGGCTCCTTCTTTGTGGTGCTTACCTGATCCTATTCCCCACACCTCCTTTCTCTGGATTCATGCTTATGGCATTTAGCATTTGGTATTTATTATTTATGTATGTCTAACAAGCCCCACTCTCAACAAGATACTCTTGAGGGCAGAGGCTATGTCTTAGTTTTTGTGCACATACTAGTGTCTATAATAGGTGATATATAGTAGGTGCTCAGTAAACATTTGTTAAGTGAATCAATGTCCTCTACAAGTAAGGCAGGGCCTGAAGAACTCCCTACATTGGGTAGTCTAGAGCAGCGGTTCTCAACCTGGGGGTCG
>NW_006343640.1:0-448 GCF_000327345.1 Myotis davidii
AAGGGGCCACGGATCAGCCAGGGAAGCAAATGAAGGCTTGTTTGTTCTGGCAGGTGAACTTCAAATATTCCCCAGTGACTGATGCAGGCACAATAGCAAAGATCCCCTGAATGGAAAGGGCTGGAAGTGGGGTCACTGGGGCTCAGATTGCTTTAGAAGCAATCTGAGTATGCTTTTCCCCAATGTGGGTCTCTTACAGGGAATATGAGGGGTTGTTATGTTCTGTTCCTAAGAATTTCCAACAACAAACTTGGTTCTCTTGTCATATCAGTAACAGTGAAAAACACTGGGCCTTGAATCCAAGATCTGGGGATAGTAACAACTTGATTAGTTAGTAGGGTTCCTCCTTGTATGAAATGTTTATTTACTCGAGAAAAACAGAGACAGGAGGCTGCCACTTCACCGCTCAGGTGAAGAGCAACCAGTATATTAAAACCCCGATTCCCAG
>NW_006343641.1:0-448 GCF_000327345.1 Myotis davidii
TGTGTGTGTGTTGGGGGTGGGGGTGGGGAATGAGGGGAGGTATTGAGATCTAGTACAGTGCAATCATTATGTGACAAATTTTTTCAAAATGAGAAAGTGGTTATTTCAGGTTTTTAATACCAAGTAAGTATTTTTTCTATCCTACATGTATTTATTGTACCTCTTAGTGCATTCTCTTTGGGAAACACAAAGGATTTGAGGCATAGGTTGTCCATTTGTGGTATCCCCCCCCACCCACACACACACAAAGGCTGTGAACAGGAGCTATATTTCAGGAATATCTAGAACCAGCGCCTAACGCCATGTCTAAGACGTAACTAATAAATATGAAATAGATGAATGAACACATTCTTAAGGCCAGGACATAAGCAATTAGAAATATTTCATTGTCGATCACAAAATGGCAACTGATATAAATGATGCCGACAAGTACTATAGCAATTTTTTT
>NW_006343642.1:0-448 GCF_000327345.1 Myotis davidii
TATTTTTGTTGGAAAGTCACTGCTATTCTGCATTTCAACCCTTTGTAATGACATCTTTTTCCTCTGGCTCCTTTTATAAGTTCTACAGCTCCACTGCCACTTCTTTTTTCTTTGTAGTTTTTTATAAATTTATTGTTACTAAGGTTAATTGGACTTCCTATAAAGGTAAATTAACATCATTCATCAATCTGGAAAGTCTGATCCATTCTTCCTTCCCATATGAACTTTCTCAGTCTCCCTCTGAAATGTTGTCTTTCTCCTAAATGTCCCTTAAACTTTTATGTCTTCTATTTTTCTCTTTTTGTTCCTTGGAATGCACATTAGTGGGAACACTAATTTGGGATCAATTAAAATAAACAGGTTTTTCAAACTGTATAGGCATTATTACTTCTAGACCAAAACGTGTTTAGATGTGGGATTGTGGTTGGAAATTCTTAGGGGAAACATT
>NW_006343643.1:0-448 GCF_000327345.1 Myotis davidii
TCTATCCACTGAGCCAAACAGGTTTCGGCTAGAAACTTTTCTTAATCACTTCTTTCTGTAATTCCAAAGAGATTTTTAAACATCTATTTTATGAAGTTTCAGAAAAGTGTGCATATTAAGAGATTTCTCCTACCCATATTTGGCTCTTTATCTAAATGTTCACTACCTTTCTGATTTTATGATTTAGGGCTCTAGGTCCATCACAGCTCAGAAAGCAATGTCCTTTGAATGGTTGAAATAAAATAAAATACAAAAACTGCAACAATTTGGAGTGATTTTTATTTAGTATGTTTGGTATAACCAATAAATATTCCTCAAGTTTGCTATATAATAGAAAAGTTATAGAGACACAGTACATGACTTTTGACCCTCTTGCAATGTAATTTATGCCTCTCAACTATTTTTTAAAACTATATTTTATTGATTTCATAGAGGAAGAAAGAGGGAG
>NW_006343644.1:0-448 GCF_000327345.1 Myotis davidii
AAAAATGCAAAGTTTCAAGTTTCATGAAAAATTCCATTCATTTTTTGTTGACGCAGAATTGGATTTGCAGCTTACGTATGAATTTTCTGCTGAGTACTGCTTTTAGCGACATTTTGAATGTAGTACTATTGTTTTCATTCAGTGCTAAAGAGTTTTTAATTTCCATATTTGTCCTCTGAAACACTTGAGTTTTTTAGAACTATGTTTCTCCCCTAAAGGTATGACAGCTATTGTTGTTTTCAATTGTCCTTTTATTGTTGTTTTCTAATTTAATAATTTCTTTGTGGTTAGATAACATGGGCCCTATGAATAGATTCTTTGGAATTTGTTGAGACTCTTCTCATGACCTAATACATGATCAATTTTTGTAAGTATTCAATGATGCTTTAAAAATAAATTATCAGACTGTTGGGTATAAGATTCCATATCTACCATTAGATCAAGCTTT
>NW_006343645.1:0-448 GCF_000327345.1 Myotis davidii
ATTATTCCCTACTAAAAAGAAATAAGCTGTCAGCCCATGAAAAGACAAGGAAGAACCTTAAATGCATATCATTAAGTGAAAGAAACTGGTCTGCAAAGGGTTAATGTTTGTTCTGTGGTATCTGCGTCAGGCAGACTCCAGTACAGGGATAGGCAAAAGGGGGTTTACAGTTGAGAGCACATGAAGCACAGTTTATTTTTGTATTAATCTGTATTCATTATTGTATTATTTTTTCATACAAACTAATGTGAACCTACTTTTGCTTACACCAGTATTTAACTCGAGAAGTGATTTATCTTAAAATGTAGAAACAATTTATAAGGTTTTTCCATATGCATAATTCTATTCTTTGTAAAAATCACATATTTTTGCTTTTATTTTAGCCTAATCAACTATCATATCGGCCTTGAGAGTGAAACTATGTTCCAGTAATGATAATTTCTATTAG
>NW_006343646.1:0-449 GCF_000327345.1 Myotis davidii
ATTTTATGTGTTAACTTGATTGGGCTAAGGGATGCTCAAATAGCTGATAAAACAGTATTTCGGTGTGTGTGAGGGTGTTTTTTCCTCAAATTAGCATTTGAAGTGAGTGAAGCGAATGCTGTCCCCATTATGGGTGGTATCATCAATCTGTTGAGGGTCTAAATAGAACCAAAAAAGCACCGGAAGAGCAAAATCACTCTGTCTGTCTGAGCTAAGATATCCATCTTCCCCTTCCCTCTGACATGGTGCTCCTGGTTCCCAGGCTTTTGGACTCAGATGAGGACATACACCATTAGCCCCACGATTCCTAGGCCTTCAGACTTGGACTCAATTACACCACGGGTTTTCATGGTTCTCCAACTTACAGACAGAAATCGTGGCCTTCACAACCACCTGAGTTCCTATAATAACTATCCTCCTCTATATCTATATCTATATCCATATCTATA
>NW_006343647.1:0-448 GCF_000327345.1 Myotis davidii
GACTGGCCTGTCACCGTCCTCCCACAGGCCAGGCACGTTCTCCAGGCAGTGGTTGTGCAAAGCAGGCCTGTGCATGCCTCACTCTGGCTAATATTCTGCTGGCCAAAGCCAGTCACATGGTGAGCTCAGAGTCCAAACTCAGGGAAAACGCCCTGCCCAGAGCGGTGGGGGTGGGGTGGGGTTCAAGGCAAGGTTACACGGACACAGGAGTGAAGAATTGAGGCCATTAATGTAGTCAGACTAACACATTCGACAGCATCATTTTTAGTGGCTGCCCAATACTTTGTTGCATGGGTAAACCATCATTTATTTAACCAACTCTGTAAGGTTGGACAGTCGGGTTAGAATTTCCAAACTATTTCAAGGAATTGTAAGTCCTTCGGAGGATTAATTGGGGGGTTGACACACACACAAATGAAGGTTGGGTAAATAAATTTGGTAAGTGTTG
>NW_006343648.1:0-449 GCF_000327345.1 Myotis davidii
TTGCATATTATGCTTTTATTATATAGGATATTATGTATGATCTTACAGCAGAATCTTGACAATTTTCTATGAAAATATATACTACCAATATTGGCACAGTCAAAAATACAAGAGAAGAAAATGAGAAAGTAGACAAAAGTCAGCCCCTCTCCCCAAAGGCACTAGGAGACTTCATTCAAAACCTGGTTCCACCACCAACCTTCTGTGTGACTTGAGCAAAGTTGATAAGCCCTCCCTGAGCCTCAGTTCAATGAAAAATGCTACCTTTCAAGGTGTTGTGAGTTCTCGACAAGCACGTCCAGGGTAGTGGTATGTAAACCGTGCCTCACTACAAACTGAAAGGTATTGATTAGCTGGCTCCTGAAACCCACCATGTTTATAAGAGCCTAAGGCTTGTCTTTCCTGTTTTGCGGCTGGGAAAAGAAGTACAGTGGGGCCTTGACTTACGA
>NW_006343649.1:0-447 GCF_000327345.1 Myotis davidii
TGAGAAGCCGCTCCTGAAATACGAAATGTGCTGCATTCCCGAAAGCGCCCACGAGATGGCGGCAAAGGATCAGGAATACCGCGGCTCGAAACTCACAGCGCGCAGAGAAGGGATTGTCAGTCTTGAGGCCTGGAGGAGCAGACACTGCCAACGTAAAGCTGCCAGCATGGCGGAGAGGCGGAGTGGACAGGACTGACAGTCCGGGGCGGGGGAGCACCGTGGGAAGCCGCAGGGGAAATGAGAACGTAGTCACCCAACCTGACAGCTGGAGGACATCCTAGCACAGCACGACACAGCGCAGGAGAACATGCAACCGGCATCCCGGCAGCCCAGGGATGGCAAGGCTCCACTTGGCCAGGCACCAACCCGAGAAGGAAACCGCAAAGCAGACGACGGGAAACAGCTGAACACGGAGAATTGGCAGGAAGGAAGGAATCACCGCAGCAT
>NW_006343650.1:0-449 GCF_000327345.1 Myotis davidii
TCTAATTGCACTTTTGTCTTTAATTCTTGAGCTTTCCCAGAGTTACACATTTTCAGTTAATATTCTCTTTGCCTTTCCTACTGCTCACACTCAGGTTTCTCCTGTCTCCTAAGTCGGTTACTTATCTGCTTTCAAAATTTTCTCAGCACTTATAAATTCCTCTCATTTCCTTCCCCCGTTTTTTCCTTTTGTGTGTATGATTTTTTCTATTTCTGTATTTTTATTCCAGTGGCATTTTAGCAGGGAGTTGAATAATTGCCTTGTTAAACTGGAACTAACCTCTCCCACCCACCCTGAACTCATTTTGGGGTTCATATTTAAACATGATGGACATAGAAGTGCTAACAGAGGAGTAAAACATCTTCCACACCATTAGTACTAACTCAATCACAAATAACAAACAAACAAACAAACAAACAGGAACTTACTTCTGGGTTCTGGTGCCTTTT
>NW_006343651.1:0-449 GCF_000327345.1 Myotis davidii
AAAGAGCCCTCCTTCTTTATTCATTCCCTATAGCCATCCAGTCTCCAAGGCCAGTTGGCTAAGCCTGGACAATCTCTCCCAAAACCACATCTCCTCCCGATTACACTATTCCTGACCTGGTGGCTCTCCAGCAGCTTGACCTTGATCTCCTGCAACATCCTCCACTCTTGGATCTCTGCCTCCATTGGGAACAGTCTCAACCCCATCCCTTTGCAGGACTCTAGGACATTTTCCCACCCGAAGCACACACCCAACAAATCCCTGTCCTGCTTAAATGGCCTTTCATTTTCTGAAGGAGAAATGCCAAGTCCTTCTTGTAGCATTCAAGCCCCACTAAGCAATGACCCTGTCACCTTCTACAGACTCATCACTTACTGCTCTCTGCTTCGCCATGTGCCCCAGTAACCAAATGTAACCTATTTCGTGGGCCTTTCCTGTGAACTCTCACT
>NW_006343652.1:0-449 GCF_000327345.1 Myotis davidii
TGCAGGCGTGAAAGGGGTAAGAATCTGTATTAGGCAGGGCTGTGGTTTAGCGAATTGCGTGTAATGATCTGAGAGAGGGACAAGGCACTTGCGAGGACATGCAAAGGAGTAATTACAATAACTGTCTACAGAATTACAACAACTGGCCCCAGAACTTAAGATGGACAGGAAGCTGAGTGAGGACATCAATGAGATAAGGGAAAATGAAAATATGGTAGGATCGATGACCTGGGTGTCCAGGTGGGGTCACAGAAAAGCGGGAATTGGGACACTAGAGACAGTAAGCTAGAAGGACAGAGGAGACGATCAGAGAGAAGGATGTTTAAAGTGAGACTATGAAGAGCCTACAGGTAGTTATTGGTAATAGCAATTGCAATGGCTGAAACAGGTTATTAGGTAAATATCATTGGTCTAGACTCGCAGTGGTCGGCAAACTCATTAGTCAACAG
>NW_006343653.1:0-449 GCF_000327345.1 Myotis davidii
CCTGGGGCCTCCTATTGAGAGGTACAGGGCACACTGAGTTCAGCTGCTTCTTGTTTGAGAGATTTTAGAAAGTGTGAAGCCTGAGGAAGGGCAGGCTATTCGTATGGAAAGACTACTTCTAAAGCTTGGGTGGGGCTGAAAATTGGGTTGGGTGGGATCTCCAGAATCATCAGGGTGGGGTGAAGAGTGCGGGCCAGGTTGATGGAGACTCAGATCTGATGCCTGCCAGTCAGCTCTGTGGCAAAGATGTCTCAGCGTAGAAACAATGGTTTCTCCCAGCACTTTTGTCTGGGAGAAAGACATCCCCAGTTCCTGCCCTGATGCCAGACAACTCAGTTCTTCCTCATATGTCCCTGGGTCCTTTCAAACTGCTGCCCCAGTGTTGGAGCTCAGAGGGAGCAAGTCTGAGGAAGTCCATCCACTGGCCCTTTAAGAGGAACACCTGGGTC
>NW_006343654.1:0-449 GCF_000327345.1 Myotis davidii
TCAATGCTCAACCATTGAGCCATACCAGCCAGGCTAATCAGGGACTTTAAGTTTACTTTGATTTAAGACTTCCACAGCACCACTTCATATAATCAGGAACATACTGGGTTTTCACAAGGTCTAAACTGGTTCAGAGCAGTGTTTCCCAAACAGACACTGGATCGTTTGTGAGAGTATTTTGTACAGATGCTGGTCAATAAACTGTGCCAAAGACCAGAATTCACAAACCGAAATGAGGCGTCCCTTCAGTGAGCACATCAGCATCATCTGTTCTCATGTCCTGTCCCTGGTTCCCGGGAAGCTCCCAAGCTTTTCCCTGCAGAGGAGCCATACCTCTATCTTGGAAGATGTTCGTAGTCACAGAGATTTAACAATGACTTTACAGAGGGAGGAGTTGAGGAGAGGTGGCACAGGACTTACTTTAATTTTCAACTTCCTTCTATGGAGAG
>NW_006343655.1:0-449 GCF_000327345.1 Myotis davidii
CATGGCTTCCTCTTTAGGAACAAGATTTTCTCTGTCCAGTGTTGCACTAGCGTCTCAACTCCTCTCTTCTCACACCTCAGGGAAGAGATAAAACTTTCCATTTGGGGGCTGTTAACTACTAGCCCGAAGGCTCTCTCCCAGATGGATCTGCATCTTGCAGGCCACCCAGGACAGACCAGTGATATTCGCATTTCAACTCACCCAGACCCTCTGCTCAGTTGGCACTAAGACTGTCCTCTGTGTCTGTGCTGAGGGACTACTTAAGAAAATGCTTCTTCAGTAACTAAGCCCTTTCGTAAGAATTTAAGATGGATCCTTATTATCATTAACCGGGCCTGATAGCCCATAAAACTAGGGAGGGCTTTCCAATAGAATCCTGACTCCATAAGAACAAGGAAGGATTAGAAAAAAAATAGTCTTTTTTACTTCCTAGATACCAACTAAGTCAC
>NW_006343656.1:0-449 GCF_000327345.1 Myotis davidii
ACACTTAAAACTCAACAATAATAAAATGAACAGCTTGATTAAAAAATGGGTCAAAGATTGTAACAGACACTTCACCAAAGAAGATAATCAGATATCAAAAGTATATGAAAATATGTTTTACATTATATGTCATCAAGGAAATGTAAATTAAAAAAAATGAGATACCACTACCAGAATGGCCCAAATCTGAAACACTGATACCACCAAGTGTTGATGAGGATGTGAGCAACAGAAACTCTCAGTCAATGCTTGTGGAAAAGAAAAATGCTACAGTCACTAGGAAGATAGTTTGGTGGTTTTTTGCAAAAATAAACTTACTATAAAATACAGCAATTATACTTCTTGGTATTTTAACACAAAGGAGTTAAAAACTTGTGTCCATACAAAAACCTTCACATGATGTTTATAGTGTGGTGATGACATTTTAAATACAACACCAAAGGCATGAT
>NW_006343657.1:0-448 GCF_000327345.1 Myotis davidii
ATTTATGCATTCATTGGTTGCTTCTTGTATGAAATTTCTCTCTCACAGTTCTGGAGGCTGGAAAGTCCAACATCAAGGTGCTGGCAGATTTGATGTCCAGTAAAGGCCTTCTTTCTAGTTCACAGACTATGTCTTTTCACTATAACCTCACATAGGACAATGGGTGAGAGATCTCTACAGGGTCTCTACTCTTTTAAGAGTAGGAATCCCATTCATGAGAGCTCCATCCTCATGACCTAATCACATCCCCAAAGCTGTACCTCCTGAAACCATCACCCTGGGCATTAGGTTGTGGGACACAAACATTCAGATCAGACCACTGCAAAGTCCTATCTCTTTTTAGTATCTCAGAATGTGACTATATTTGGAGATAGGTCCAAAAGAGGTAATTAAGGTAAAATGAGATCACTAGGGTCCCCTAATCCAATATGACTGGTGTCCTTATAAG
>NW_006343658.1:0-449 GCF_000327345.1 Myotis davidii
TATTTAAAGAAAATATTCTACTATGAAAGTGATAAAATATAAAACTTGTTTGCTTAATTTCACCAAAGAAGACAATGAAAAATAAACAAATGATGTTTTCACAATGAGCTAAGCTACACAATCAATGCGGATTTTCCTTTGGTTTTATGTTGAAAGTAAGATTCTACAGTCTGAAATATTTGAGTGCTGAATACAATTACAGGCTTGGTTGGGAATGTGTGCTTTCCCCTCCTTGGGCTGACAGTTTTTATGTCTGCACTAAGACAATCTAGAGGGATGGACTGAATTATTTTCCTATCCACCACTTCTATTTATACAGAAATTACACTTGACTGTAGTGACACTGATCATGGCAGAACTGATCAAATTCAGCTCCCCTGCTGACGAACTCAGCCAATAAACCATTCATGACTGACAGGTGTTCCTGCTTCCCTCTGCTGTGTTTTTTT
>NW_006343659.1:0-449 GCF_000327345.1 Myotis davidii
ATTTGTTCTGAATAAAGCATTGACTGCCATTGCTTCGTCATGAACCCAGGTAGGATTAACACTGGTGGGGCATCGCCTCAGCACAAGCAACATGTTGGGAAACATCTGCCTCCATGAGGTCTTTGCATGTGCTCCAAGCTAGGAAACCTGCTCTCTCTGCCAAGGAGTGAACCACTGCTTCTGCTTTTGTTCACTGGAATCTGGAATTTTACATTCTCAGCTCTGTCCACTCAAATGTCCCCTCCCGATTCTCAAAGGCTTGCTCTTTTCCAACTTCATTCCTGAACTAAATAGATGAGATCCCTCAGGGCAACATATCCGGTCCCTTTTGTAGCTCTGTCACACTTAAAATGAAATCTTGAATCTGATTTTCTGTAAAGTGCCTTGTACCCGTAAATGTTAAGATTCTGCATAAATGAAGCCATAATGGCCCTCTGGAATTCACAGGG
>NW_006343660.1:0-449 GCF_000327345.1 Myotis davidii
TTTACATATTTGTCTATTATTAGTGTAGATTTTCCAGGGAACCATATGGGATGTGCTCTTTTGAGCCATCAATTGGTTTCCTTGCTGCTCACCACCTGATCTCAAATCAATTCACACATTGTAATTATTATAGCTGCACCCCACTTTGAGGCATAAATTTAGTGTTTGTATTTATAGGCTTGAAGTTGAGCATTTTTTCTTGGAGTATTTACCATCCACGTATCCTCAGTGGAGAAGTGTCTTTTCAAGTCTTTTGCCCATTTTCTTTAATTGTATGTTTATTTTCTTAACTTTTAGTATTCTTTATATATTCTACATATAAGTTCCATGTCAGATATGTGATTCACAAATATTTTCTCTCATTTTGTAGCTTTGTTTTATCTTTTTAACAGTGTCTTTCCCAGAACAAGTTTTCAATCTTGCTGAAATTGACTTTAACAATTTTTTTT
>NW_006343661.1:0-449 GCF_000327345.1 Myotis davidii
TTTAATTTAATAATCATTAATTTTATACCATTACCAGGGCTTGTGTTTGGTGCTAATAAACTAAATGGGATACAGTTTTCCCTCAGGAATGTCACCATTTTTGGTAGAACTGATAGGGTAGTCAGTTAGATAGATATGAGCAGAGCAGGACTGGTAGGCTAGGTAGGGGATGTCACCAGGGTGGAAAGTTCTGGGTTTCTGGAAATGAGCAAAACTAGAGACAACAAATGCTAAAGGCTAGGGCTTTACCCCCAGGATGACCTTTCCTCCCCTACCATGTTGCTAGTCATGCAGTTCAGAACTCTTGACCTTTCATATTGCTAGTCAAGTGGGAGACCCTCTGGAGAAGGAACAAGGGGGTCTGAGATTAGCCTGAAACAACTCCCATAAATGCTCTTGCAAGACCACTGCCTTAAGCATTAAGTCCTCAGAACAATGAGGTACTTACC
>NW_006343662.1:0-449 GCF_000327345.1 Myotis davidii
AAACAGCAAGGATGGACCGGCTCCCAGCAATTCACTGATGGACAACTTGTGTTGCTTGCACCTCTTGGCTATGATGAATAATGCTGCTATGCACATAGGTGTGCAAATACCTCTTTGAGATCCTTCTTTCAATTCTTTGGGATATATATACCTCCAAATAGAATTCCTGGTGAATAGAAGTTTTGAGACTTCAATTCAGATTCTAGCAGTGCCACCTATGAAGCTGTGTGCCATCTGGTAAGGCATCATTTGCTCTAACCCTGAGTTTCCTCACTTCTAAAAGTGGGAAAATAAAGTCTGCTCTCCCTGCTTCAAAGAGTTATTGAGAGGGAATCAAATGAGATTTATTACGGGGAGCAGTTTGAAAAGTTTAAAGCACAGTGCATGTGTCAGGTCTTTACTGAAACTATTCGCCTTGTGCCGGAAGCCGGCCCATCCTTGCTGCTTGA
>NW_006343663.1:0-449 GCF_000327345.1 Myotis davidii
TATAAATGCCATGTATTTTTAGACCAAATAATCTGTATTTTTGGTATATTTTTCACATGTCTAGCATAAAGTAGTATTTTATATAATACATTTACCCTAAGTCATATGAATTACTTCATAAACTAGAATAACTAGTCAGGTAACTGATGATGCATAAAAATGCTACTTGCCTATATGCACAGTCAACAGAAATATCAAACATTTTACAATAAATTATCTCTAAGATACTAAAGGAAACTTTAAATAATGTTATATGACAGCAGCTTATTTATCTAAGGGTCAATACACATTTTAAAGTACCTAATAGTTGCAATATAATAAAAATATGAACTTATATAAACTCCATAATAGTATGATAATATATCCAATATTATGTAAAACACTATCATTCTCTAAGAATATTGAGTTTTGTCCCATGTTTTAGATAACATGCCCTATTCTTTTTTTTT
>NW_006343664.1:0-449 GCF_000327345.1 Myotis davidii
GCACAAATTTTTGTGCGCCGGGCCTCTAGTAACATAATAAAATAGAATTAATAGACTGTAATAAGTTGTGTGAATGTGGTCTCTCAGAACTTCTTATTGTACTATACTCATCACCTTTCTTATCACACATTGCCTACGAGATGAAATGAAGTGCCATGAATGACATAGGCATTGTGCTGTAGCATTAGGCTACTTTAAGAGGTATTTGAACACAAGCACTGGGATACTACAAGTCAATCTGAAAACACAGACGGTTACTAAGTGACTGACAGAATTTATGGAGTGGATCCACTGGATAAAGGAATGATTCTTGCCCCACAGGGATGAAGTGGGGCAGTTTGAGATTTAATTGTGCTGCTCAGCGTGCAACTTACAACTTAAGAACTCTTTATTTATGGAATTAATATTTTCAGACTTTGGTTGATCATGAATAACTGAAACCCCAGAAA
>NW_006343665.1:0-449 GCF_000327345.1 Myotis davidii
CAAAGGTAAAAAAAAAATCAGACTCCTTGGTCAAGGTCGACTGTCAACCATGTACTACAACAGGAGTCCAATCACAGAATCATAGAGCTGGTTCATCTGGCCTATCCCATCTCACTTCACAGAGGAGAAAAGTGAGGTTCAGAGAAGCTGACTGCTCAAGTTAACTATTTAACCTTGACTGGAATCTAGGTTCCCATTTGCTACTTTAATGATCTTTCCAGAGTAACCTTTTAATTGGCTGTATTTGTTTTAGATTATGAAAATGTGTTACATAACATCTTTAGGAATTGTTATCAGCTTGAAATTCTACATAGGCATATTTCTGAATTTGAACCCCGTCAGAGCAAGCTAAATAAGCAGCCTTCTATTACAAAATCAAATGATCTCATCAGGATATTTCAAACATCCTGGTTAGAAATAAAGACCACACCAGGATGCATTGCCAATAT
>NW_006343666.1:0-449 GCF_000327345.1 Myotis davidii
GCCTGTTCTGAATGCCACAGTTACTGACCTCCTCCCTTTCTGTTATTCCTTTTGCATGCAACTCGAAGAATAAATATTTAAACTTTTGTGATCATTTCAGATACGGTTAAAAAACTCCAGGACCAGAAGCACGACATGGAAAGAGAAATCAAGACGCTGCACAGGAGGCTCCGGGTAGGCTGTCCTCGGGGTCGTCTGGTGAGGAAGCAGAGTCTTCCAAAAGTGAAGCATGGGGTCGTTACTGACCATGTTCACGTTCACGTTCACGATTGGCTTCAAATACGGTTATAACGTTGACCCCACTAGGCTTGGAGCAGAAAGCAAATGCCATTATTTAAAATTGAGACTGGTACTAGATTCTGGGGAGAAGAATGTACTAGTAGCTCATTAGTGGTAATTTTAGAAAGATGGATTTAGCCCGGCCGGTGTGGCTCAGTGGTGGAGCGTCG
>NW_006343667.1:0-449 GCF_000327345.1 Myotis davidii
GGTATGTGCACTTGAAGGGGAATTGAACCCACCACCCTTTGGTGCAAGGCCTGACACTCTATCCACTGAGCCACATTGGCCAGGGCCATCAGATATGTTCTTGACAAGAGATTTGGACATTGGCTACCTATCCCCACAATAAGGGAAAAGAAGTCTTCCCACAAACTCAGCCAAAGGACAAAAGTATCATTTTTGGATATATGCCACCTTGGACAACTGACTAAAGTGACTGTATTAATTTTCTAGGTCTGCTGTGATAAAGTACCAAAAAGTGAGTGGCTTAAAACAACACGAATGTCTTCTCTCACAGTTCTGGAGGCAAGAAGTCTAAAATTGAGGTGTCAGCTGGGAGCTTGCAAGGGAAGATCCTCTTCCAGCTCCGGTAGCTGCAGGCATCCTTGGCTTGTGAAAGCAAACCTCAGGCTTCACAGAGCAATCTTCCCTCTGAG
>NW_006343668.1:0-449 GCF_000327345.1 Myotis davidii
GTAGGTATACCTGGTAATTTTACTGACCCAGCCAGATCAGGTCATGCCTTCTGCAGTGGGCCAGATTTTAAGGCTCCTGGCTCAATACGTAGCTGAGAGCAATCACTTAACATTAACACAGAGAGATATGGACACAGCCACATGGAACAGAAGAAGAATCAGGAAGATGAAGAAAGAGATTGGAAGTCAGAGGACAGGGACTGGGCTCTGACCCTTAACATTCAAGTGATACCGGGCAAGTCAGTGTCTCCAGATCCCAGTTTCTTCATCTGTAAAATGAGGGGGCTTAGAAGGTCTTATGGATACAACCTTCTCCACAACCTGATTCTTTCCACAGTAGAGGGTTGAGGTGTTCCTTCCACAGCCATACTGTCCAATATGGTAGCCACTAGCCACATGGGCACTTGAAATGTGGCTGGTCTGAATTAAGATATTCTCTATACGTAAAA
>NW_006343669.1:0-449 GCF_000327345.1 Myotis davidii
TAGAAGCTTAGAGAAATCAAAAGGCCACACTGAGCAGAGTAGAAATACCTGAGTTTTTTTAAAGATAAAAAAGAAAACATGAGAGGCAGAAGGACATAGTGAAATGATTAAGTCATGTAAGGCCTGAGGACCCAAAAGAGAAAGCCCAAAGGACACAGCAGTCACTGGCATTAGCAAGGTGCCAATGAGAGGGCATCGCCGTCACTAAGGAGTTCAGTTGTGTCTCTCTCTCATGAACACCTATGGGAAGATGGAGCTTGAAAGTAACAGATCACCTGCAAGCACTTAACCACTAGACACCAGCAGGCTGCAATTACCTTCACCAGAGAAACAGAGGGACAACCAAGAGTCCGCTACCCACCGGGAGTTGTAAAGGTGGTTAATAGAATATGGACTTGGTAAAGATTGCTGTTGTTAGCATAAAAACATTCAAACCTGTAAAGATTTTT
>NW_006343670.1:0-449 GCF_000327345.1 Myotis davidii
GATCCCCACAGTCCTCTAGTGCATTTTAAAAATGCTAACTTTTCTATTTATCTGGGAGTTATTTCTTAATTGTTATGATCTATCTATTCTGGATCTCTGATTGTTTTTTCTGCAGTCCTTATTCTAATCTTTGAGGCTCTTTCATGGAAAAGTGGGCCTTACACTGTTACATTTGAGGAGGTCATATTTGGATTGGTGTTCAGTCTGGAAACAAAATTTTTGTCTGATTGCTTTTTGTCATGATTTACCCTACATAACAACATTCAATACTAGTTATTAGCAGAAACCAGCAACACTACTTTGTAACCATTCACACCAGATATTTAACCATTAATTTAAACTGATGACAAAGCTTGTTTGATAGATATTTGTTAAATGTGTGAAAGAATAGATATGTAAAGAAGACAGCTGCTAACTAATGAGGAGAAGTTTAATATCAGTAACTGCAA
>NW_006343671.1:0-449 GCF_000327345.1 Myotis davidii
ATTATATAGGATTTCCTTTAAATAATATCCATTTCTGCCCATTTCTCCTTCATAAAATCCTATTTATCATTCAAAACCCAGCTCCAGTGTCAATACTTCAATGGGTCTTCATAATCAGTAGAGAGATTTGCCAGCCTTGCATCTGGGAACCAGTAAATCCTGGTCCCCACAACAACCTTGATATCATATTTAATCTCCCTGGGCTTGAAGAGAATAATGCATAATTCATAAATTGTTGTGACATTTAAACAAAATAGCATACGATTCTTGGCATAAACACCAATAATAGCATTTACCATACTGAATCATGTTCTTTTTGTTAGTATGTTAGAATCTCTTTCCAGACTGGGAACTATTATTAAGTAAGGATCAGATCTGGTTAATCTTTGCATTAAAAAAATGCTTTGTTGAAAGCCTAAGTCTCCTCCCAAACTAACAGGAAAAAGTGC
>NW_006343672.1:0-449 GCF_000327345.1 Myotis davidii
ATAAATGTTCATAGCAGCTTTATTTATGAGAGTTAAAAACTAGAAAATCTGAAATGGTTGTCAACAGGGAATAAACAAACTGTAGCATTTTCATGCAATGGAATGCTACTCAACGAAAGAAGGAAATAAGCTATTACTTTACATATCAACGAATGTGAAATCTTGGCTTAAAAAGGCAGAAATCATTAGCACATACCATATGATTCCATTTACATAAAATTATAGACAATAAAAATGAATATATAATGACTGAATGCAGAATATTGGTTTCCTGGGAACAGGGGACAAGGCCCATGGCTGGAGGGAGGCATTATAAAGAGGCATGTTCACTACAATGTGATGACGGTTTTGTGGGTGCATACCTGTGAGAACTTCACAAACTACACCCCTTAAATATACGCAGATTATTATTTATCAACGATCCTATCTAATAAAAGAGTAATATGCAA
>NW_006343673.1:0-449 GCF_000327345.1 Myotis davidii
TTTTTTTTGTTTGTTTGTGTTTTTTGGGGGGAATTAAAGAGAAAATTTATTTTGATGAAGGATAAACTGGTAGTAAATGAGCTATTGAAATTGATTCTTTTGCCTGCCTACGCTGAGGGGGAGAGCTCATAGTAAAGAAAATATCTCCGAACATGCAAACAATCAGTTCATAAACTTAACTTTGAAAGAAATATGAATTGCTCATTGGAGTCTGTCATAACAATACAAGCAGAAAAACACAACCAAAATGCAGATGATCTAAGAGGGTGTGGGCCAGTAGTGATTTCTTTGAATTTGGAGTTTGACTATTCAATTCAGAGCAGTCCAGTCATATGGCTTTGGTTGGCAATGAATTTGTCATTACCTCTCTCACAGTTATTATAAAGATAGAAAAACAAAGATAATAGACATGCTCACCATCCTATATAATAAAGGCCTAATATGCAAAT
>NW_006343674.1:0-449 GCF_000327345.1 Myotis davidii
CAATGGGAGAAAAGGCATAAAACTATGTTCTTTCTTTGACTTTAGTCCTGACTTTTCGACTCTGAACAAGCTATTTATCACCTTTACCTTTCAATAAGTCCGTAATTACTATGGATTTACTCTATATAAGGTAATGTGCATCATTTAAATAACGAAGATTTTCCAATTTAAGAAAGAGGAAAACAGCTTTAAGATTAAACAAGGGATAGCACAAAACTATAAGTAACCCCAAACTCACATTATGTTGGTTATAAAACAAATAACATCTGTTCTCTTAAAGAGGATTTTTAAACTTGCTTTTGCTATTTTACCATTAATCATTAAAATCAAACTCACTGTGAAACCTTAATTAAATAAAATGTGTAACATTTTTACTTGTATCAGTCATAATGTGGGAAAAAATATTTTCACATAAAAATTTCATAACCTTGCTCCATCATTCTTGCAAA
>NW_006343675.1:0-449 GCF_000327345.1 Myotis davidii
AGATGTCAAGCAAGAGGATTAAATTGGATACTTTACCAGGCTTCTTTCTCTTACAAGATTTTAGAGTTCAGAAATATATGAATCTCTCTAATCATGTTAAAATTTATGACTAAATATGCCAATAAAAACTCTATATGTTTGAGATAACCATGTAGCCATAGTCAAAATTCATAATTAATGTTCTTGATATGTATGGAATCAATATACTATGCTAAAGGGGAGAGAAAAACAAAAATGTAAATACTTTCATTACACCATATGCTAATGCTGTTAAATGTAATAGTGGAAATAAGATAAAGAAGGAATAATGAAGTGTAGGGTGGGGATGAAGGTTACAATTTTAAATAGTGTGGTTAAGGGAGGCTGAACTGTTAAGGCTCTGTTTGAGGAAAAAGATGGAGAAGGTAAGGAAACAAGATATGGAAAATATGTGGAAGAGAAGCATGTTA
>NW_006343676.1:0-449 GCF_000327345.1 Myotis davidii
TAATGCAATGTTATATGTTAATTATATCTCAATATAAAAAAGGATCATTGGTCTAAATGCAAGAGCAAAAGCTATAAAACTCTTAGAAGAAAACATGAGTCAATCTTCATGACTTTGAATTAGACAATGGTTTCTCAGGTCTGACACCAAAGCAAAAACAACAAAAGATGATTTTTATTAAAATATTTTGTGTTTCAAAGGATACCATCAAGAAAAAATAGAACCTATGAAATGTGAGAAAATATTTGCAAATCATATATCAGACAAGGGATTTTGATTATGAACCTATACTCTTACAACTCAACAATAAAAAGACAAACATGCTAAGTAAAAACTGAACAAATAATTCGAACAGATGGTTCTCAAAGGAGATATACCAATGGTCAATAAGCACACGAAAAGTTTCTCAACATCATTAATTATTAGAAAAATGCAAATCAAAATCATAA
>NW_006343677.1:0-449 GCF_000327345.1 Myotis davidii
AAACCCCTGTTAGGTTAAGCTACTAAGATTTGGTGAGTATGTTCTTATTATAATGTTGCCTGTCCTGACTAGTACAAATGACTGGAAGAGTCATCTCTGTGTGCCTGTATTGGTTCATTGTTTTCCTAACTATACTTTACAGAATTTGACAGTATCTTACATTAAGATAAAATGAATCTGTTCTCCTCTCCGCCCAGAATCTACCACAAAGTATGACCTCTTAGGGCCTGCCTACGAAGTAGCCATGTGAATTGCTCATTAAATACGAGCTCCATCAGAAAATAAAGGAAAACAGCCTGAAAGGATCAAGGGGCGCACACAAAAGGCACAGGTAGTAGGAATGGCTACAAGACAAACAAACTAAAGCCCTGGCTGCCCCTCCACTTCCTCATCTTGTTCGAATGGGGTCTGAGATGAATAGCTTTGGTCCTGGGATTACTCACAGTCAC
>NW_006343678.1:0-449 GCF_000327345.1 Myotis davidii
CGTAGTTTGCCCACGGCTGCCCTAGACCCTGCTACATCATCAACATACGATACTGGCATTTTTTTGTTGAGATGCCCCTCTCATATCATTATCCGGTCCTAAAGGCAGGGACCACGTTTAGTCCATCTTTATAGCGCCAGTGCCTAGCACCTGAGCAGCAGATTGTTAGCACGTACTTACTTAGTAGACAGAAGGGAACTACTAGGTTTTAAATGAAACCAACAAGTGCCAGTGAGTGATCAGACTCTGTTTACCTGGACAAACAAGTCTGACAGTCAAACCCCTATTGTCCGGGGTTAGTTCAGTGACAGGCCGATCTCACTGGGACAGATCTCACCGGCCCTGAAAGCCCAGCGGAAGGCCTTTGGGAGAGGGAATCATGAAATCATACTTATCAAAATCGATAGCTGTCCTGAACGATACATATTAACTGGAAAAGTTGTAAACGG
>NW_006343679.1:0-449 GCF_000327345.1 Myotis davidii
ACAAAGGGTATTACATATATGTCCATTTTTTCCTCCCACCCTATTTTATAGCATATTTGTTTCTGTGGGGTTTCCCCTTATATATTCTTGATTGAAAATAAAATTTAAGTGAAATATTATCTTAATTTTCCAGATCATCAGTGTTTCACTTACTGAGACTTCCAGTTTTTCTTATCATATATACAGAATTATATCACATGGTAAAGTTTTATAACATTTACTGAGATCAGACTTTATTTTTAAAGTCCATGGCATCTAGTGATGTCCCAGCTTTCATTTCTGATGTGTGTCCTCTTAGACTGGAGGCTCATCAATTTTATTCGTCTTTTAAAAAAACAGCTTTTGGTTTAGTTGATTTTCTCTTTTCAATTTCATTGATTTCTACTCTTGGTTAATTGTTTCTTTGCTTAGGTTGGATTTAGTTTGCTCCTCATTTTCTCATTTCCTAA
>NW_006343680.1:0-449 GCF_000327345.1 Myotis davidii
TGTGTGTGTGTGTGTGTGTGTGTAATGAGATTATTTTCATCAGGATTTTCAATTGATTTAAAATTCAGTATTTTTGTTGTCAAACTGAAATATAAAACATAAAAATTTTCATCAGTAGAGACTTTATGTTTCTTCCAACCAAGTTTCTTTTGATAATGTTTGCATTATTAGGTAAGGCTAAAACTAAGAAGAAATTAATGTCTATCATCATCAGGTTTTCAGGCTTATGCAAATGAACACTTAGAATCCTGCTAAGCCACCTAAAACAAAAATGAGTTTTTAAAAAAATATCCATCTTTTTCTTGGTAAACAGGGAGATTTGGAGTCTGAAAAATCATTCCTCAACATGTGTTTTCTTTCCTTCCATGTAGAATCAGTCAAAAAGGACAATATCAAAGAAATCATGGTATCCTGTGTTTTGTTTCTCCAATATTTCCCAGAGGAAGAGC
>NW_006343681.1:0-449 GCF_000327345.1 Myotis davidii
AGCTAGGGCTCCCTTAACAGATTTTAATCCATACCCTTTGGTTGTAATAAACAGCGACCATGAATATAACAGCTTTTGGTGAATTCTGTGGGTACTTTTAGTGAATTATTGAACCTAAGCATAGCCTTGGAGGCTTTAAAGCTTGAAGTCAGTATCAGAAATGAGGGTGGTTATAGAGACCCCCTGGAACCTGCAGCTGGGGGCTGAAGTGAAGGCATCTTGTTGGGCTGTTCCCTAACTTCGTAGTTGGCATCGGAAGTGAGATTCTGGAGAACAAACCTGGCTCACTGAAGCATGGTTTGGGAAGAGGAAGGATGTGAGGTCAGGGGATATTGAACCTTTGATTCCTGAATGGTCCCGAGGTCACCCACAGGTATGAGAATACAACTGTTCTGCAATTAGTAACAGGAGGTGAAAGTTACCAAAATTTCTGTAAAATTATGGATCCA
>NW_006343682.1:0-449 GCF_000327345.1 Myotis davidii
AAATAAAATTCTAAAAGAATTAAAATGTAAAAGAAGGCAGAAAAGAAGAAAGAGAAGACCAAATAAAAAGAGGAAACAAAACAGAAAATATATAGTAAAATGGTAGGTTAAACTCAAGCACATTAGTAATTGCCTTGAATGTCAGTGTGCTAAACACTTCCTATCACGTCAAAGTACAGATTGTCAGAATGAATATTTAAGGAGTGCCACCTACATGCTGTCTGTAATGTGATGCTATTTAAATATAGATAAAAATTAGAAAATAGTTTCCAAAAGTCCCCAAAGTTCCCATCTAATTCTTCCCCAAAGTACTTCCCCCCTCACTGGATTAATGTTCTATTCTTTAGTATTAACTTCCGCACTCATATTTATTAATTCCCATAGCCATAGGCCAAGAGAATCAAACAAACACTAAGTCAACATTCCCCCTAAAGCCCATGGGGAGAAAG
>NW_006343683.1:0-449 GCF_000327345.1 Myotis davidii
ATCTATCTATCTATCTATCATTTATCTAACATGCATCATAAAAATTAATTTATTTTCCCCTCACCAGATTATAAACACATGGAAGCAGAGATTCTGTCTTAAGCTTTAAATTCTGTGCAATTCTTTGCACACACTAGCAGCTCAAACCACATTTATTAAACTGAGTAACAAACAGAACCTACTTCAAGGAATTTATAGCACTAACACAACTAAACCCTAAAGATTATATATGTAGTAAATTGTCACACTAGATAGTAGTACAACAGGTGAATTTCAGAGAAAGGAGTTTAGTGTAGACAGGGGCAATTTCAAAAGGTTTTGTGGGCAAAGGGGAGAGGGGTTGTACATGTATGTTGGCTGTATATAATCCATTTGATTCAACTAAGAATTCTTGGGCTAGACAGGAAGAGAGTCTAGTAGATGTGTAGGAGTGCATACAATTTTTTTTT
>NW_006343684.1:0-449 GCF_000327345.1 Myotis davidii
AGCCTGGCCTGTGTCCTGTCACAGTGTGGGAGCTCCATGATCCATTTCCCCAAAGAGGTATGCTCCTTGAGCCTCACGTCCCTGGGCCTGGCATCGGGTTTGGGGATGCGAGCTTCAGGTCCCCCAGGACAGCTCAAGGGGCAGAAATGAAGCCTCATGTCCCCAAGCACGGTGCCGGGGGCTGTGATGGGAGCCTCCGTGAGCCTCACTTCCCTGGGCCCGGTGATGGGCCCGAGATGCAAGCCTCACATCCCTGGGTCCAGGGCAGGGGGCAGGACGAGAGCTTCTCTCAAGTCCTGATAC
The DNA here is from genome assembly GCF_000327345.1 of Myotis davidii. Classification (NCBI taxonomy): domain Eukaryota; kingdom Metazoa; phylum Chordata; class Mammalia; order Chiroptera; family Vespertilionidae; genus Myotis; species Myotis davidii. The sequence continues at coordinate 304 of NW_006343684.1, forward strand.
TGCAAGTCCCTGCCCACCTGCATCTGCCGCCCCAGCCTCCTTGTGATCGGTCGTTACCCATGAGGGTGTCACGATCATTTGCATATTAGCTCCTTATTATATAGATTGATATTTTTTTGGCAGTAATGTCACAGCAGTGGTGACCT
>NW_006343685.1:0-449 GCF_000327345.1 Myotis davidii
TCTTTCATTCTATAATCTGCTTCATTAATCTATTTACTAAGTATTTCCTCAGCCATGAATATGGGCCCTGGACTCTTCTAGGTGCTGGAAATACATTTAAAAAAATTAGACAAAGCTATAGACCTGGTAATGTTTATATGCCTATAAAAGAGACAAGTGAAACACATAAAACTGTTACATGCAACCATGATCATAATAGTAACATGTCATAATGCAAAAGAAGAGAGAAGTCTCTTTGGCATAATAGCCAGAGGACTTTGAAGATTCTAGCCAAACAATGTCCCAAGAGGCATCATGAGGCTATAGTGGAAGAGAAAGAAAGTAAAGTACAATAATGAGCTATAAGGAAATAGAAGATAGGAAGAGAGGTCTCAACAAGATCTGTGAACCAATTTTGTTGAAATAGAAATAAAATAGGGCCCTAGTCGGTTTGGCTCAGTGGATAGAGC
>NW_006343686.1:0-449 GCF_000327345.1 Myotis davidii
TCCAGTCATATGATTAACGCAGACAAGAAGAGCTGGTCAATCTACACACTTGTAAACTATATAATAAATAACTGTTGTTTCAAATCACTGAGTTTTGGAGTGGTTTATTGCACAGCAAAATCTGACTGACATACTGCTAATATTCTAGTGCCTAGAACAGTGCCTGAAATATAATGAGAGCTCAATAATGTTTTCAGTGACTTATTTAATTGAAAAAGAAATGGACAGGGAATAGCCAAAGGGGTACGAAAAACCAGGAGAATGAGCTAACACAGAAGCCAAGAGGAGAGAATTTTTTTTAAAGTGATCAAAAGGGTTTAATGCTTCTGAGGTCTATTCAATCAGGTTTGAAAAGTATTTACTGGATGTGGCAACATGGTGATCAATGGTAGCCTTGAGAAAGGAGGAAACAAGATTGGAATAGACTGAGTTACAAATGGTAAGAAATC
>NW_006343687.1:0-449 GCF_000327345.1 Myotis davidii
TCGCGACCCACAGGTTGAGAAACGCTGAACTAAATAATCGAAGTAATATCAAATGGTTATAAAGACTATGGAGAAAATTAAAGTGCTAGAGACCGACAGTTGTGGGTAAGAGGGAACTGGATTAGGTTGTATGCTCTCATGAGATGTTCCTCATAAGTAACATTTGATCTGATACTTGAATGAAAAGAAGTAGCCAGTTGGAGGCAGAGAGCTCTGGGCAGTAGGGACAGCTGGTATATATATCTTCAGGTCTATATCAACATAACATGTTCCAGTTACAGAAGAATGGAGCTTGGGGAAGGCCTTAGAATTAAGGATGGAGAAGCATGCAGGGGCCAGATCTTGAAGGTGCTCATAGGCATGGTGAGAAGTTAGATTTTATTCCAAGGGCAATATGAAACCATCAGAGCATTTTACTCAAGGGAGTAGCAGCGTCGATTTTTTTTTTT
>NW_006343688.1:0-449 GCF_000327345.1 Myotis davidii
CTCTTACTGTGCCTAATTAATAAATTAAACTTTGTTAGACATATGAATATATGCATAGGAAATTATATGGTATATACGTGGTTTGGTATTATCCTCAGTTTCAAGCATACATTGGGAGTCTTGGAATTGATCCCCTCTGTGTAAGGGCAACTACTCTATAGACAATAATGAATGAACCTAATTGTGTGCCTATAATTAACATAACACTGAAGGAGAGGAATGGAGAGGAAAGGAACTAATCTAAATAACTGCAGAAAACAGTATTTTGACTATATACTCTAAAGCTAAAGATATAAAGAACTGTAAAACACCATACTCTGGTTAATAAATGTGTTCACCATAAGGATTCAGGTTAGGAACTTTGAAACAAATTGTTCATACTAAAATTGAAGAAAAATCATAATAAATACATTGTAAATAATAAGCTCTAGGTTTCCCTTTGTCAAAAA
>NW_006343689.1:0-448 GCF_000327345.1 Myotis davidii
TGCATTCAGATTTAGGGATGTAGACTCTGGAATATTCATGTGCCTGAAGTCAGATCTAGATTACCTCTGCCTGAGTGTTTCTCATCACTCTCTTGGGTCCTGGGTTCACCCTCTCTCAGAACGTTGTTCTGCTCTCACCTCCAGAGAGGCCTTCCCCAGTCTATCCCCATCCAAGACCCTCTCCCTATTTCACCAGCCTATTGACTATCCATACTTAGTAATATACATAATTACCTTACTGTCTATAATTATTTTGTTTGTTCATTTGGTTGTCTTCTAGCTGCTTCCCTTCACTGAGATATAAGCTCCATGATAGCTAAAACCAGATCTAGGTTGTTAACTGTTGTATCCTCAGTGTCTATAACAGTGCCTGGCACATAATAGATACTCAGGAAACGTTTGTTGAATGAACAAGTATAAAACATTGTGGTCAACTATTTTCCCCTGA
>NW_006343690.1:0-449 GCF_000327345.1 Myotis davidii
CATAGGTTGATGCTCAACCACTGAGCTACGCCGGCTGGGCGGTTGCCAGTTATCTGTAAATAGCATCATCATTTGCTAAAATATACTGGACTAAACCTTTAATTTTTTTAAGTTTTTAAACAAGAGAACTATTTATTTGCCTCTTAATTTCCTTAGAATCCGCTTTCAGCAAGTATAGTTCAAAAGCAAAATTATCCTAATTCAGTGTGACTGTGGACTGCAAGGTAGTGGCATCCACACATGTGAGATTTCTCCCATGACATGCCGATCTGTTGCTCTGTTTACAGGGGGAATGTCAATTGTGTATTTTCCCTGCTCTGCAAGAATTTATGATCCAAGAGATTTCTAAACAGGGTTTTCTCATTCAGTGGCTTCGCTGTGGATCGGATCACCCAGACTCAACCCTTGGGGTGACCTTGGACTCTTCTCTTTCTACATCTAGTTCCCAA
>NW_006343691.1:0-449 GCF_000327345.1 Myotis davidii
CCACTGAGCCACACCAGCTAGGGCGGGCCTGCTTTCATTCTAAGTGTCTGCACATGCCCGTGTCGCTAAGGCTGAGTCCTCCCAGCTCCATCCAGACACAGCCTCCTCCCCAAGCCCCTGGACCAGCCCGAGTCTAGGAGACACGCCCCATTCCAGTCACTCAGCCAGCCCGCCCCCCGCGGGGTGCTGGCGGGGAGCCCAGGGTTTCCCTTCTTCCTCCCGGTTCCACTCTGAGCACCGCCTTCCGGCCCCAGAGCCCGCGGCACCTCGGCTCCCTGACAACCGGGGGCTCAGGCCGGGCGGGTCGGACAGGGCACGACCTCCAGGTGGGGGGACAGCTGCTGGGACGACCTCTGCCCCTCCCTTCGGCTGAGCACAGGCGCCAGGCAGGGCCAGCAGGCGCCCCACGGGCCTGACCGACTCAGGAGGAAGCTCCTGCACCCGGCACC
>NW_006343692.1:0-449 GCF_000327345.1 Myotis davidii
TTGACTAATGAGTTTGCCGAACACTGGCCTAGATCATTGGGGTCATGCTTTTGTTCATAATACCATACTGCTTTGACAATCAACTGGTTATTGTTTAAAGTGAGAGCGTAAATAAGAACTCTTCTTCTAAGACTACCTCTTTTGTACCCACAGGTTGTTTAAACCAAAGTATGTATACATGGTTATTTTTCCTCAAGTTATTTTCCTCCTTCCCCTGATTATTATGTCTACTTCTCCAATATATAATGAATGCCACAGGCCCACTGCATAATGTACATGTCTCAGGCAGCCAGTTCATTGGTGGAGAAAGTATACTAGTATATATCATTATTTCACAGCAGAGAATTAAAAGTGTCGACATTTATAAAGATTCCCCTATTAGCCACTGTTATCCCAATACATCGAGCAGATATCTCTAACTCACAATTCACTGTCTTAATGCTTTCTAC
>NW_006343693.1:0-449 GCF_000327345.1 Myotis davidii
CTGAATCTTGACAGAAGATCAAGAAGATCAGAAGAGGGAGCCCTTCGGGAATGGAGAACAGTGTGAATAAAAGGCCACGTTGGTGGAACTGTAGGCAGTTCAGAATGGTTTTGAGCAGGGGTGAGAATGAAAAGATCAGCAGAGTCCCCCTCATAAGGAGCCTTTAATGTCATGCAAAAGAACTTGGAACGTTTTCTGCATTTGGTGGGAGGATTTTTAAAAGTGTTTAAGTAGGGCATGGATCTGGTCAGATGTGTATTTTAGGAATATCACTCTGTTGGAAAAGAAGAGAAAATTAAAGTTGGCACAATGAGTCACACAAGGTTATTGCAAAAGAATGGAGGTGAGAAGGGCCTGAGTTAAGAAACAATGGTAGAAGCTGGAGATGTGGACTGTATTTGAGGAATATTTAGAAGATATAATTGGCAGTAATTGGGATTTAAGTGGGT
>NW_006343694.1:0-449 GCF_000327345.1 Myotis davidii
GGGGATTGAGCCCACAACCCCGGTATGTGCCCCGGACAGGAATAGAACCTGGGACCCTCTGTCCAAAGGCCGAGGCTCTATACATTGAGCCAAACTGGCTAGGGTCATGTACTTTCTTAATAGCATTGAAAACTCAATCTACCTCTCACAGCCCACACATGTATTTCCAAGGTCAATTACATTAATCAGACTTCCTGATCCAATATGATAAATGCCATTTATGATCTGCTTTAAAGGATATTAAGTAAACTACAGTAATAGAAAAGTTAAATTGGAAGGGCCTTTGATTTTTTACCAGTCTTGTGTCTCAGAGTGAATTTATGTGAAAATGCTATTACTAGACTGAAGGAAAATATAGTCTCAAATTACAAGTGATCTTCAAAGCTTAGATTTAGATCAATTGGAGCTAAAGAACATTTTGGACAAAATAATGCCTTTAAATATCTCCT
>NW_006343695.1:0-449 GCF_000327345.1 Myotis davidii
GTTTTATATAGAGAGATTTTAGGTATTCTCTCCTGCTTTTTGCTTTGACAGAAAAGGATCAAGTGATGTTAAAGCACTCTCTTCTTTTCCCTATTTTTCTCAATATAGAAACATAACTATTCTCAGGTTCTCTATTAGATAAATTTATAACTTTAAGCAAAGTTAGTTGAACTAGTTTGCTAGGATTGCCATAACAAAGTACTTCAAATTGGTGAACTTAAGCAAAAGAAATATATTCTCTCAGTGTTCTGGAGTCTAAAAGTTCAAAATCACCATATCAGCAGGTTAGTCTCTTTAGCTTGTAGATGGCCCTCTTCTCTCTGTATCTGTTCACATCTTCTTTCTACTAATTTTGTGTGAAAAATCCCCCTTTTATAAGGACACTGGTTATATTCTATTAGGGTCCATCCTAACGGTCTCATTTTAACTTGATTACCTCTGTAAAGACC
>NW_006343696.1:0-449 GCF_000327345.1 Myotis davidii
GCAAAATTCACAAATTATACATGAAAAGGATAGCAGTTGGTTACAAATAAAATATATTTTCATTTCCATAGGAATTGTTTTATTGGGCTTTATATGAGGAAACATTGTTCTAAACTCCTTCAGGGGAAATATTCACATTGTTATTTCCTTTAAGAAACTTCTCAAAATTACATTTGAATATATGAGACCTCCTATTAGCTAAAGGAAATTGGCGATGCTGATAGAGTACCATGGGGACATTAACAGAAAAGCTTACCCACTAATATTAGTAAATTGTTTCATAAGTGCTGTGTCCATACACATACACTCATTACTAAAATGTTAATTTGATTTGTAGTGAAAACTAATGCCTGAGCAATTAAATGAAATAAAGACTATTGTATTAGATAACAGAAATCTTTATTAAATTAGGGGGAAATTGTCTTTACTTTTATTAGCTTAAATAAAAC
>NW_006343697.1:0-449 GCF_000327345.1 Myotis davidii
TCTGAAATCAATAAAATATATATTTAAAAATTGAGTGGTAGGAAAAGTCCTCTCCCAAATGCCATTGGCTTGAAGGTCAAGAATGAATTGGCCATTCAGAGTTATGGGAGAAGACAATTTTAGGCAGAGAAACCAGCTAATGCAAATGTCCTAAGGTGAGAAGAAAATTAGCAATTCAGAGCACAGAGGAAAGGCCAGTGTGCCCCAAGTGCAGAAAACAGGAGGAGGATGAGGATAAGACTATGAGCCCAGAAGATAAGGTTGGAAGGTAGACACAGGCTGGAACTTTCAGAGCCACAGTTAGGTGTTCTAAGAAATTTTAATTTCACTATAAATCTCAAGGAAAGCAATTGGTGAGTTTACACAGGGGAGTAAAACAAACTTACACATAGATTTAAAAGATCATTCCAACTACTTTGTGAGGAATGAATTATTAAAGAACAAAAGTG
>NW_006343698.1:0-449 GCF_000327345.1 Myotis davidii
GCATATTAGGGTTTTATTATATAGGATTATATTCCAGAAAGATTGCATAAATTTATACTGCTCAAAAGTATGGTATGAAAGTGTCTCTTAGTCTAACAACCAACAATTTAGAAAATCGTTGCTGCTTGATAGTTGAAGCAGCATTTCTTCCAAGATGCATTGCTTTGCAATTCTCCGATTTCTAGTAGTGTTTACAGCTACTTGTCTTTCATTTGGAACTTGCTTTTGCTGAGCTTTTAATTGAAATGTTTATTTTTTAAAATTGAGTCACAGAAGATCTTTATATGTGGAGGATCAAGCTTTTACTTCATAACTTACAAAGACTTTTTTGTTTTTCATTTGCTTAAAATTTTTAAATTTACAAACAAAACAAAAAACAACAACCCAACTTTACTCCTTTATTTTATTATTTTTTTTGTTTTTAATCCTCAACTGGGGATATTTTTTCC
>NW_006343699.1:0-449 GCF_000327345.1 Myotis davidii
TTGCATCTTTCTCTTTTATTAGTGTAGATATTTCCTCTTGTTCATATAAATTTATAAGTATATTTAATGTAACACTTGTGCATAAATGCTTTTCAGGTATGCAGGCTAGTTTCTTTACAATCAGTCCCTAGAAGGAGTTTAACGAGGTCAAAAGTTATAAACCTTTTTAAGGCATTTTTATCTCTTGGCCAAAGTTCCTTGCCCTTTTAAAGGGACACAAGGAAAACAATTTTGTGACAGCCACAAGGGCTCTTACTGATTCCAGGGAAAGGTTTGTCCTCAGCTGATTTCAAACAAAATAGGATTAATACCTTTTTGCCTACTGAGAAACAACATACTAGTGAGTGACCCTCATGCAACAGTGAAGCTGGCTTCATTCATTCCTGAGGGCAAATTAATATCCATCCGATCGACCAAGGACAGCGGTTCTCAACCTGTGGGTTGCGACC
>NW_006343700.1:0-449 GCF_000327345.1 Myotis davidii
AGCAGAGCATGTCCACCTGGTTGGGAGAGAGGGTATGGTAGCAGGTGGTTGAAGGTACAATCAGCAAAATGGGGTGCATGTGAACAGGGGCCTTAGTAAGTAAAAATGAGACCTAAAGGAGAGAAAAGAGAGTGTATCAAGAGCAAACTTCAGCTGTTTGAGAATTAGTCTAAGTCAGTGGTTCTCAACCCAAACAGATTCAATTCCAGGAATGGTATTGCCAAGAATTACATTTTCTAAAATGGTGACAAACACTTGGGAAAGTTCAAAACAATCTTCCCCCAGTTGCAGACCTGGAATTCACTGTAGTTTAAAGTTGTGCCAATACTTTGTGTTTATATGCAAAACAGTTGGATTCTAGGTTTATATAATCTAAACAGGTAATTCACCCACATAACCATCAACAACATTCCAAAGTCAAAAAAGACAAATGATAATGCTTCTTTGCG
>NW_006343701.1:0-449 GCF_000327345.1 Myotis davidii
AAAAAATATTTGTCATCTTTATAAGTATGATGTTATTTTCTATTACTAACAACTTTTCTACAGAGAGTCTTTAATTTTATAAAACAGTAGTAAAATTGGATTTGATAAACTAAAATGCCGTCTATCATAATATTTCAGGAATATTCTTTTACAAACCGAGATATTATATATGCCCAACAGATTGCACACTGGAATATTCCAGGGATGTCTACCCATGGTCTAAGGTTTGAATGGCCTTTGGGTTTTGCAAGGTAGTGCTTCTTTATAACCCATAGGACAGTTACAAAAATCCATATATATATACAATTCTTTTTAAATGTTAAAAAGAATTTCTTTTTAAATTGTTTAAAAATTGCAGTGTAGATTTAAAACCATTTTGTATTACTTTTCGGTGTAAAGCATAGTTGCCAGACAGTCATATACTTTACAAAGTGTTCCCCTGATGTTCC
>NW_006343702.1:0-449 GCF_000327345.1 Myotis davidii
ATTCACATACCATACAATTCACCCATTTAAAGTATACTCAGTGGCTTTTAGTATATGCACAGGGTTGTGCAACCACACCACAATCAATTTTAGAACATTTTTGTCACCCTTAAAAGAAATCTCGCACCCCTTAGCTGTTAACTTCCAGGTTTTCCCCCCACAGCCTCAGGCAACCCCTAATCTATTTTTTGTCTCTATAGTTTTGTCTATGCTGGACATTTCATATAAATGGAATTGTATAACATGTAGCCTTTTGTGACTGGCTTCTTTCACTTCTACTGTTTTTAAGGTTCATCCATGTTGCATCATGTGTCAGTACTTCATTTATTTTTATTGCTGAATAATATTCCACTGTGTGGATATATACCACATTTTATTTATCCATTCATGGACATGTGAGTGGTTCCTACTTTTTGGCTATTGTGCATAGTGCTGCTATGAACATTTGT
>NW_006343703.1:0-449 GCF_000327345.1 Myotis davidii
AAAAAAATATCCTCTAGTGAGGATATATAAAGTGCAAGCAACATTGAACCAGCTCAACTGGCAGAAAGAGCTGGCAGACATATTGACAGACGAGAGCAATCAGCCCTGAAATAGACCCCAGTACATATCCCAACTTAAAGTAAGCACAACAGAAAACGGAGAGGTTCATCAGATGGTTGAGAAAATGGATGAACTCAAATCATAGCCTCACATGCAGCAGCCCCAACAGGAACCATAAAAACAGCTGGATTAAAGAACAACACACAGGCAAAAATATAAGTGAATACTCCTCAGATCTCTGGAGAGGGTGAGGCATTCTCAGCAGAGAAGCAATGAAAGTAATGACAAAGGAAAACTAGATAGATTTGAGTATTCCACAATGAGCACTCCTCCACATCAAGAAACAGTCACAACCCGCCAGGGTGGCTCAGTGGTTGAGTGTCTACCTA
>NW_006343704.1:0-449 GCF_000327345.1 Myotis davidii
CCCCTGATTCTGTGTTTTACTGTTTGCATTCCTGGGGTGCTCTTTCACACCTTTCAACACCTAGGAAACAGTTCTCTACGTGGATCTGTCTCTACTTACTATATGTAGAGTGGTTTCCGTTTTTCTCAGTGGACATTTGGGGTCTGAGGTCAGAGAGAACTAGGTTATAATCTCTTACTTAGTTTTATGACTTAACATCTTCAATATTCAATTTCTTTCTCTGTTTAAGGGGATTGATAAAAGTACTTATCTCATAGAGTTGTTGTGAGGATGATATAATTAATATATCTGACACTTTGAACTTTGTATTATGTGAGGCTAGAAGTAGTAGATACTGGTAGAGAATTGGGATGTTAACTTTGAACATAACTCTCAAAAAGTGTTGTCTACTATTGGTAATATACAAGCCAATTTTCGAAGGCTCATCCTTTACCATTTTTATTATAGAA
>NW_006343705.1:0-449 GCF_000327345.1 Myotis davidii
AATAAAAATATATTTAAAAAAAACATACACACACATAGGTTTAATACATTGTAGATTTTCTGATTTAGGTGAAAGTTGTACATGCAATTTGGATTCTAATCTGATGCTTATTGCACCTAGAATCTTCTGCATAATCTATTTCTTTATAGCTGGACTTTCAGCTTCCGCACATCTCATGAAATGGTTATCACGTCTCTTTTCAGTTCATCTTTCAAAATGCTGAGGTTATTTTTTCCTCTGTTGATACAAAATCAGCCTTCCTATAGATTACTCATCCTTTTTGAGGTATAATCCTCCTTTTATGTGGCAATCTTCCAAATGCATAAACACGCTAATAATACAAAAACATTCAAAACAGAAGAAAAACACTCAGATTCTGATTTACTTGGCATTTACCTTTTCAGTATTTTTGTCACACCATTCACAATGCATTTGAAATTTATCTCTAG
>NW_006343706.1:0-449 GCF_000327345.1 Myotis davidii
ATTCTCTCAAAACATAAACAGTGATCCTGTCCCATCAAGGAACGTAAACTGTACATTTATCAAGCTATCAAGCTAAAAATCAGGATTTGGGAAAACATGGATTGTCGTTTCGGTTCTTTGTTTTTGTTTCAGAGAAATAGAATAAGGGGTGGCAGGGGGTGAGAGAGAAAAAGAGACACATCGATTTATTGATCCACTTAATTTTACCCATTCATTGATTATTTCTTGTATGTGCACTGACCGTGGATCAAAATCATGATTTTGACATCTGAGGACAAAGCTCAAACCAACTGAGCTATCCGACCAGGGAAACAATGTGTGCCTTGCTTTGTCTGCTGGGCAGCTTTTCAATACTTAGAGATTTTTCTGGCAAGATTGGTGGTGATACTCACAAAAGGGAGGTTTGGACACTGTAGTAAGAAAGTGGACCATTACTCTCCAAATGACTA
>NW_006343707.1:0-449 GCF_000327345.1 Myotis davidii
AGCAGCAGGTGCTTTTTTGGGAGAAGCTTTCAGAAGAGCTGCCTTTTGAAGCTTCTTAACTTCAAGCTTGATTATTCGGTTCCTCTGAAAAATGCCAATGTATGTATATTTACAACATGCATACAGAGACTATTGTCATATATGTATATATGTTTAAGAGAAAACCCTAATGTCTTAGGCCCTCATATAATCAACTTTGCTCTACTTAAGCATGGGCAAACCATATAAATAAGTTTAGGGTTAAAACATAATCCTGTACTAATTTTAAAAACTTACCATTTTCTTTGCCTTCATCACTTTGTAACGATCAAAATCTGTCATCTTGGCTTTCTATAAAAAACAAAACACAAAACTCTCTTATACCACCTTCCAACCCTCCAAAAAAGGTCAGAATTCAAATGACTCTAAGTTATTACCTTTTCTCTGGCTTCAATCTTCTTGGCCCATCT
>NW_006343708.1:0-449 GCF_000327345.1 Myotis davidii
GGCCAACTCTCTATCCACTGAGCTACACCGGCTAGGGCGGTTCTACTCTTCTTTTCTGTGATACCCTTTTCCTGAGTCATCACCGTTCAGGTGGTAGAAACACCACACTTTAAACATTCTGCATGGCTTCCTATCCTCTGAGCAGCTCTGGCATGAAAAATCTGGTTTCCATGATTTACATGAGCTTGCATTTCCCAATATGTATTTTTAAACAGAATAAAGTGTTAATACGTTTCTTGCCAGCCCTTTGGAGCAGTCTCTGGCTTTCTGTTTTCTTCCTGATGGTGTTTCTATTTTATGACCCATATTTTTGCTTTTCTCACTGACATCATGGAAAAATAGTTTCTATGTCTGCATGCCAATCTCTAGCGCACTTTCACCAAAGAGGTCCAACACACTGACAGCGTAACAGAATTGCAAAAGTGCATGACTGAGTGCGAATAGGAGTG
>NW_006343709.1:0-449 GCF_000327345.1 Myotis davidii
TTTAATCAGAAAATTAAACCCAGCAAGGTATAGAAATACTTTTTTAAATGAGTTTCAAGGGATGTCACAATGTGTCATGAACAACTCTAACTTTCTCGATTTCACATCAGAGCTTCCCCTGGTATGACCTTATCAAATGCAACCAATGTATGCCAATGCCCGCTGAACCCCCCTCCTGCTTGTGCTGCCTCCCACTTCACCTTCAGTATATCCCATTCCCACTCAGTATGCAATAGGAGGTCCTCCATGAGGTTATCACTGCTTCATTCCTTTTGTATTCTTTACTTCATACACTGTGCTCCAGTTTATTTAAACTACCAAAACCTGAGGTGCCACATTTACTGCCTTTGTGCCTTTGCTTCCCCAAAAGCTCCTTTAGCCTTTGTTGTCCGGTAAGACACCTAATCCAAAGTAGATGCTCTAGGAAAATTGATGGAGAGCAGCAGCAG
>NW_006343710.1:0-449 GCF_000327345.1 Myotis davidii
GGAAGGAAGGAAGGAAGAGAAAGAAAGAAAAGAAAAGGCTAGAACCTGGGAAATGTATTCTGAAAGCAGACTAGAGTAGAGAATTTGTGTGCAGCAAAGTTCCTAAAGTGTAGTCTCCAGACCGCCACTAATGTGTGAGGTGGTTTCAAGTGATACCCGAGTCAACATTTTAATAGTGACATTTAATATTTACTTTTGTAAATTATGGGAGAGGGGGTGTATCCAGCTCATCAAGCCCACTTTTTGGAGCTAGTACAGGTTATAATAAGACTAAGTAAAAAGGTGAGCCAATAAAGAAAAGTATTAAGTAAAAAATAGTACAGGTTGTATTTTGGTGTGGCAAAAATTATGACAAATAGTGGTATCTGAATGATTGAAATTTGGCAAACACTAATGATACTAGAAAAATTAAGGTTGAAGTAAAAAGTGGTCTGGGGGGACTTGAGCTT
>NW_006343711.1:0-449 GCF_000327345.1 Myotis davidii
TTTCTATATAATGAATTAATGGAAGCAGCATAGATTTTTTTAATCCTTAGAATAGGATTTGGATTCTGGATTTTACTTCTTAATGTTTAAAAGTTTCTTGGAATTTTATTGTTTCAGTTTCTTTATCTTGAAAATGCAAATAAATACCACCCAATGACAAGATTGTGAAACAAATTTTATTACAAACTATATAAGTGCCATTTGTCATGAACTTATTCGGTATCAAGCACTGTGTTAAGAGATGCTTTTTTTCTATCTCATTTGATTGTTGCAACCACCATGTGAGGTAAATTATAAAACACCTAATGTTTATGTTCTGCTTGTCATGTTCTAGGTACGGTTCTAAGTGCTTCTATATATTGACTCACTTCATAATCACAAGATATTGCAAATGAGTCATTACCTTTAGTTGTCATTGTCACTGTACAGATAAGTCACCATTGGCACAA
>NW_006343712.1:0-449 GCF_000327345.1 Myotis davidii
AATTTTCATGTAAGCTTATCATGATAATGGTGGATTTTTATATTAAAAAATGCTTAAAAAGTTATTCAGAAGAGAAAGATGAGTAAAATAGCTAAGAGCTATGTTTAAATAGAGAAATAAGAGTGAGTTTGCCCAAAATGGTATATGTAATACTACAATCATTAAGACACGATTATAACGTTGTAAAACTAGACAGCTGTATCAATAGAACATAACAGAATGTTCTAGAACCTTAAATGCTATATATAGAACTTAATATGTGATAACAGTAGAAGCAGCTTTAAAAGTCAATGCAGAAAAGATAATATTCATCAAATGATATTGGAGAATGTGTCTAAAAATATGGGGAGAAATAAATATCACTTGATCCTCATCTCACATACCCATCAATTTCAAATTCCTTATGTTTTATAGATAAACTAGAGGTCCGGTGCACAAAATTCCTGCAC
>NW_006343713.1:0-449 GCF_000327345.1 Myotis davidii
GCGGCGTTAGGAAAGTTGAGAACCACTGCCTTACAATATCCTATTATTAATTTATCTTCTGATCTTAGTTTAATGTTCTTAAAAAGCTTCTTAAAAATGCCTTGAGGAGGAAGCACTTACACTTGCACTCAATGGGCAAAGAAATACTTAGAATTTCAGCAAGTATCTGTAAAATGTGTCTGCCTCATACTTTGTGCTGATGGAATATAAACAATAATGAGGTGTTCAGCACCTAAAACTATGCACATATATTTTAAAAACAAGCAAAATACTTATAGTTGGCTTTGAAACACAATCATAAAGATTCTATTAGAAGCAAGGGTCCAATACCACACAGGCTTACGTATAAGTTCCCTTTGCTCTTTTGTGCATTACTGGAAGGTCATCCTTGCACGTACAAACTCTGAGACCCTGAACATTTCCTGAAAGAATTGACTTGTCAAAATCAA
>NW_006343714.1:0-449 GCF_000327345.1 Myotis davidii
TTTAAAAGTCAGAAATGGAAGGACGCCAGACACACTAAATCCAAGGAGCACATTACCTTTAAACACATCTAAGAAAGCAGGCGTCAGAATGAAAAATTAAACAAGATTAGTCTCTATTTTATCTACTTTTACATGTTTTAATCCTATAAAACAGGAACTAGTTGAGGTTCCTCAGTCCATTTCATAGGTGTTTGGCTTGCAGGTGATACATTCAGATAAAGTTACTACTGATCTTTGACTCTTGGTTCTTTTATTCCTCATTTGAACTGTTAAATGACAGCTTTATTGCATGTTTATTGATGAGTAGTATTTACCAGGAGAGGGTAATGCTAAATTAGCAAAAGAGTTTTTAACAGTCATGATGTGGGCCTTTAAATGATAAACTATTACAATAAACAATGCAATTTAAAATCTGTGGGCACTAACATCGTTGATGTTGACCATTTAGT
>NW_006343715.1:0-449 GCF_000327345.1 Myotis davidii
CTTTTCAAGCCTCTCCTTAGTTATGTCTGCTATCAATGTATTGGACAAAGCAAACTCACAGTGGAAGGTCTACAAAGTTATTTGGCAAAGGGCATGAATAAAGACCATTAATGCGATCTTCCACTTCTGCTCTCAGAAGAAGTCATATGACCCATCTGCCCAATATGTCTATCAACTCAACTCAGACCTGAACAAAAACAGCAGCCTATTACACCATATTGCAATCCAAGAAAGTAATTGTGAGGTGCCATTCTAACTCCTTTGATCCCTAATTCCAACCCATGCATGAAAGGTTGAAATAAAGAGAATTATATCTTAACCAAAATTCCTTTTTTAATAAATCTTTATTGCAGAAAGTGTTACATATGCTCCCCTTTACCCTCATTGACCTCTGCTAGCCTACCCCTGCTCCTCCTCAGGCCTTTACCACACTATTATCTGTGTCCATG
>NW_006343716.1:0-449 GCF_000327345.1 Myotis davidii
TTTTCTCTCCATGTAGACCACTGTTTCCACAGATGTCTGCATGGCTTGCTTATCTCCATTAGATCAACGAACACTTTCTTGATTCTACTCCTTTCATGCGTTTCTTATCCACCATGACTTGCTTTGTTTCCTCTATAGCACTTATCATCATCTATATAATTTACTTTTTGTTGTTTCTTTTCTATCCCCCACCTTTGAAATATAATCAGCATGAGGACAATGATTTTTGCTATTTTTGATCATTGATATAATCCCAGGGTCTAGAATGGTACTGCTGTGGGTGGAAATTAGGCTCTACCATGGGATTGTGAGGAAAGAATTCCAAGGACCCATGCATGGGAGATTGTGATGTGGTAGCGTGGTTTATTTGTGATGTATTATCAAGAGTCCTTCTCCTGGCTTCCCAATGTCCCATCTCCATCTGCCCAGCCATGGAAAAGCACATCTGC
>NW_006343717.1:0-449 GCF_000327345.1 Myotis davidii
ATGTTCTTGGCTTTGAGGAAGAAAACCACAGGGGTAAAGTACCCCTTTATCACATATAGCACATGATTTACCAATATAGATAATGACTTTGATCACCTGGCTTGTCAGGTTCCTCCACTTTTATTTCTAATATTGGTAATGTTTGTCTTCTCTTTTTTTCTTGGTTAGCTTGGGTAGAAGTTTAACCTTTTCAAAAAGCCAGCTTTTAATTTCTGTTGATTTTTTTCATCATTTTGTTGATTTCTCCTATTTTCAATTTCATTGGTTTATTTTTTGTTATACTGTTGTCTTGCTTTATATATTGTTCTCAAGAAGACTAATGCTTTCTCCTTTTATTTAGAAGTCATTGAGATCTGTTTGATTCCAGGCCCAGAGGATTTTTCCCCATTACCTTTACAGTCTAGTCTAGTGGTTTTCCTAGTCCTGTGGTCGGCAAACTGCGGCTCTCG
>NW_006343718.1:0-449 GCF_000327345.1 Myotis davidii
TGGTCGGTGTTACTTTTGATGGGCACCTGGGCACATTCATTGTTATATGGTTTATTTCATTGATTTATGTGTTTATCCTGAGGTCTTTACCACCCTGACTTGATGACTGTAGCTTTTGAATAAGCCTTGAAATAGAGTGGAATAGTCCTCCTCCTTTTCCTTCAAGATCATCATGGCTGTTCTAGGTCCCTGCCACATAAATTTTGAAATCAACTTGTCAACTTCTACTTAAAAAAGTCTGCTGGGATTTTTGGGGGGATTTAGTTGAATCAATAAATACATTTGGAGAGCATTGACAGGCTAACAATATGTTATAGCTCTCCATTTACATATGCCATTGAGTTTTCAAAGTCAATTGTTTATAGCATTTACTGCAGGCCCTGCATATCTCCCATTATATTTACTTAATTTTTATCGTCACCTGAGGATATGTTTATTGATTTTTAGAG
>NW_006343719.1:0-449 GCF_000327345.1 Myotis davidii
GGTACGGGTCCCCTTTACTCCAGGTGCCAACCGCATTTCCTCCCCTGGAGGCCTCCCGGACCTCCATAGCTCCTCAAGGACCTTAGCTTCCAGTGCCTTCTAGTTCCAGAGCTGAGGCCTTCTGTCTCAGGAGATAGGAAAAGGTTGCCTGGCTCAGTGGTGGTAATGTGTGTAAGCAGGGGCAGTAAATGGTGAGCTCTCCTTGACCTTCAGGAAAGGCTTCCTGACAGAAGCAACTTCTCAAAAAAGCAACAGCTTCTTGCCTGAAATACACACTGAAGTTGAAAGAACTGATGACACTGTTTTCTTGTTTTGAGGAGTGAGAAGAAAATTATAAATAAAAAGGCAGCCCGGCCAGTATGTCTCAGTCGTCTGAGTGTCGTCCTATCCACCAGGAGGCCACCAGTTCGATTCCAGTCAGGACATGTGCCTGGGTTGCAGGCTTGATC
>NW_006343720.1:0-449 GCF_000327345.1 Myotis davidii
GGCGAGTCCTTACCGCTCCGCCCACGTGCCTGGCTCCGAGGCCCCGTCATTCTCCAGGAAGATCCCCCTCTCCACCTGCAGCCAGAGCCTGCGCAGGGCCTGGCCGTGCCTGAGGCAGAAGGACGCGTGCACGAGGTCCCTCTCGCTCTGCAGGTGCAGGGCCAGCTCCGTGATGGGCGCCAGGGCCTCCCTCACCAGCGCCTCCTCCTGAGACTCGTAGAGGCAGCGCATCAGCTCCCGGATGTCCGCCCTGGAGGAGAAGGGCCAGTCCCTGCTGCGCGTCACTCTCAGCAGCTCCTGCCTGACGCCCAGGGACACGCGGCAGCCGAAGGTGGCCTCCAGCTCCCGGGCCCTCTCCTGGTTGGCGAGGCCGAACAGGAAGTAGCCCACGCGGGTCAGGCTGGGGTTGCGCAGCCGCTCCTCCTTGGACAGCAGCGCGCATACATTCC
>NW_006343721.1:0-449 GCF_000327345.1 Myotis davidii
AATGAAAAAATACAGTAGAGAAAAGGCAAGTTCCTGGTGCAAAGGTTGCTCTGCAGCATAATTTAGGCCTCCGAGGAGCTGTAGTGGTCGCAATCTACAAGATGGGTTTTCCCGAAGCTGCCAGAGCTCATCAAATTGAGGCTGCTCCAACCAGAGCTGCAGTTGAAGGGTTAAAGGCAAATCTTGTTTTTTAAGGAAACTGAGAAGGAGCTAGAAGAGGCAGAGGAACAGTTGTGACATTTTTGCCTTCAAGGTGGAGGATGGCCCCGGGGTAAAGAAGCCACCTGGGTGGATGTGAAAACTGGCAAAGAATTAGTGCTTCCTGGCTCAGATAAGGCTGACTGCCCAATTACAATAGCTGACTTGGACTTGATGGCTTTAATGACACATAAAATGAATACTCAGTGGGCCTTCTCTCAAGGCAAATTGAAAATCACTGGCAACATGGG
>NW_006343722.1:0-449 GCF_000327345.1 Myotis davidii
GTCCTCCAAAGCATAGAAAAGGGGAGGAATTTCCATTGTGCCTCTTTCCACCTCCCTCCACGTTTCTTTTGTATTTTGTTCTTCATCAAGGGTGTGGAACAGACTACTTATTTAGACTAGGAGTAACGGTTACATGTCTATATGTGAAGCTTATTAGCGAGAAACACTATTATTATTTTACTGGAAAAATGAGAAAATAAATATATATGAATAAGATATTAGAACTATTTGTTTTCCTCTGTCACACCCTCTAGTAAAACTAATCCTTAAACACCAAGAGCCTACCATTGGTCTATGAAAAGAGATACTTCATCACCTCTTCAACTGAATATTATTTTTAAAAGGCTATCGTATTCAGGAACTATCTGACATAACAAGTGGACTTTAATTAAAAGAGTGAAGATTGCTAAAGATTTGACACACCAACAAAGTTTCCAACAGGTTAAACA
>NW_006343723.1:0-449 GCF_000327345.1 Myotis davidii
TAGATGCACAGTATACAATCCTTTGGAAAACAGTTTGACAATATCTCATAAAGTTAAATCTATACTCAACTTATGACCCAGCACCCCATCATAGATATTTATCCAAAAACAAATGAACACATATGTCAAAATAATTCATGCACATGAATGTACGTAGCAGCAACATTAATAACCAACAACTAGAAACAACATAAATGTCATTCAACTGGTACACAGGAAAAAAATTGTGGCATATCCATACTATGGAATATACTCATCAATAAAAAGGAACAATCTGCAGGTACATACACAACATGGCTCAACTATGAAAGCATTACATGGGGTGAAAGAAGCCAGACACGAAGGCGACAGAGGGAAGATCAATGGTTGCCTGTAGCCAGGGGCTGAGGAAGGTAACTGACCGTAAAGAGGGCAAGAGAGAAACATTCTGAGGCAGAAGTTATTTGATT
>NW_006343724.1:0-449 GCF_000327345.1 Myotis davidii
CCCACAGCCACCTGGCCAACCTCCTGTCCATTCCCCAATAAGGCTGGCTGCCCCTCTCCCACGACCTTCAGAGTGCAGCTTGGTGCCCACCTGGGCACACAGGCCTTTCCCTTGGTGAAGCTCATGGGACCCACACCCTCAGAACTGCACCTGTTCGCCCCTTGCAGGACCGTGCCCCAATTTGAAAGCCTCCTTCCAGCAGGTCTGCTTTGTCCTTCCTGGAGGGAGAAATGAGGGGCGGGAGAGGCTGTCCTCGGTCCCTGCCACTAGCTGTGCCCACAGCTCTGGTCAGGCGCCAGGGCCTGGACACCTCGTGCTGGGCTGTGCGGGGCCTGGGCTCAGTTACTCCTTGACACTCTTCCCCCAGGTGAGCAGCGGGATGTTGTTGTTCCTTGTTATAGTGTACCTCGTGTGTGTCTCCATCGACCCGGGAGAGGATAATGTGAGAA
>NW_006343725.1:0-449 GCF_000327345.1 Myotis davidii
CCTTAATTGTAAAGAATGGATTTTAACCTTTTGGGGGGATAGAATCATTTGAAAATCAAATGAAAAATGTAGGCTTCCCAGAAAAAGTTCTTACTTAATAAATTGTGCCTACAATTTCAGGGGCTCCACAGATCTTCCTGATATCTATGCCCAGGTTAAGACTCCTGCTTTTAGATCATCTTCCTGGTAGAGAATCTGGCAAATTAGACCCTCTGACAGCTTCAAAGACCCCTAATCAAAGAAAACTCATCTTGTGAGTGCTGAGTGATCCTGAATTAGCTCCACTCTCTATGGATTCATTCATAGGCAGAGCTCCCTCCTCCCATAATAATCTGTCATGTCCCCAATCTTTGTTATAGATGGCTGACATTTTCTGCATTTTACGTAAAGTACTAGAAAAAATACAATTAAAAATGTATTTATTGCCCTAACCGGTTTGGCTCAGTGGA
>NW_006343726.1:0-449 GCF_000327345.1 Myotis davidii
TTCTGTTTCCCAGCTTCCTTGCATCTAAGTTGTACTTTTAAGTTAATTCTGTCCAATAGAATGTGGGCACTGGCAATGTGATACAACTCCTAAAATCTCCTGCTAGGTCTGCAGGTTACCCTCTCTTTTCCCTTTACCAGCTAAATGCAGATTCTCAAATCAAGAATTTGGAAATCCTAGCCATGGCACTCAATGACTGCAGAACAATAAAGTTGCATCTAGAGCAGTTATTAATTTATACAAAATATGCTGTTGAAAATGATTGGCTTTTGGAGAGTTTAATATATCTGTTTTGTTTTCTTTATTTCCTGTGTAAGAATGAAGTAACTAAGTTAGATTCAGGTATATTCATTCTACAACCATGTTGCTTCAGGTAAAGCTTTGTATTTAAATATGTATGATTAATTTCAATGTACCTACTTCTGTAGGATTGATTACTTTGCTTTGTG
>NW_006343727.1:0-449 GCF_000327345.1 Myotis davidii
CCTTTCTGCGGCTTTAAACATAAAATTAACTTTAAAACTGCTGTAGACATAGTATGCCATTGCTTGCCAAATTATGCCATTATAGCTCTGTATTCTTTGTGCTGGTATATAATATGCCCATGGGAACGTAAATATGAGAATTTCAGCAACTGGCTTGCAGGGTTAAGCTGTGCTTCCAACTGGTTTTGAAGTTTTTCCTTGAGTAGTACAGTCCCTCCAAAGAAAATGTCGTTGGGCTTAAATGACAGCTTAATGTTCCCCTCTGTATTCGGGACTTATTCGTATAAGTCCCTAAAAACAGAAGTGGACATGTGTTATGCCCAATTTAGTACCTAATACCAGTAGTTGGGACTTCAAACAGAATTTTCTTGGGCAAGTTAGATAATTAAGGAGGAATTAAAAATTCCAATGGGCCCTAACCGGTTTAGCTCAGTGGATAGTGTTGGCCT
>NW_006343728.1:0-450 GCF_000327345.1 Myotis davidii
ACAATAAAACTAATTCAAAAGTGCTTAAAAGATAACTGAGTTTTGAGCCCTCTTCAGTTAAAGAGAGTATTCTAAGATGCTTTGAATGGAAGCAAAATTGTTTTCTCTTCCGGATAGACCCTGATTGGTACTTTTTCCTAAACCAAACCCTTCTCAGACTCACTGAGAAATTCGTTCTGACAAGAACTGCCCCCTTTTCTAGTAATAGGAGCCAACATTTTTATAGAGCCTTTAACTGACTGTACATCAGTGAAAGTCTTCATAAAAGTATTGTTACAAAAGTGTATAACATACACAAAGGTAAGAAATATACCTTTGGACAACATCAAAAAAGGGGAACATAAAAGAGAGCCATGTACACGGTGTAAAGTAAAGTAGGTTTTGCTTGCATACAAATCTCTCTATATAAAAGCCTAAACCTGTCACTATGATGCACATTGACCACCAGGG
>NW_006343729.1:0-450 GCF_000327345.1 Myotis davidii
TTATTATATAGGATTATTCTTAACTCCA
Source organism: Myotis davidii (assembly GCF_000327345.1). NCBI lineage: Eukaryota > Metazoa > Chordata > Mammalia > Chiroptera > Vespertilionidae > Myotis > Myotis davidii. The sequence continues at coordinate 29 of NW_006343729.1, forward strand.
TTTAAAAGGTCTCATAATTGGATAAATTAGTAGTCAAATGCCTCTATATTTATACTAGTACATTTGGAAATATGTAGTTCAATTTAAGAAAATTTTTGTGATAACTGTCATGTCACAGATACAGAAAATAAATAATGAAGTAGAAGACCTAGAGGTTTTTATGGGTTAAGGGAGGAGAGAGGTAAGTGGATATGTTGTAGAGTCATGGGCTTGGGTGCATTGGAAATCATGACTAGAGTGTCCCATTAGGAATCAGACTGCTGCCTTACAAATAGGAAAAAAGCTGAGTACAGAATCAAGGGAAGCTCACAGGAAAATAGTAGGGCACACAATAAGCAAAGTCTGAACTTCCTCCAACTCTGTCACAGGTAGCTTGATTCTGGGAGAAGCTAGACCATAATCTACCCACTCCTACCCAGGCC
>NW_006343730.1:0-450 GCF_000327345.1 Myotis davidii
GAGAAACAACCAATGGTGTTTAATTCCAGGTTGACCATCTGCCAATGGGTTTTTGTTCATTTGATGTCAGTTTAATGAGAATGACTGAAACCAAGATGATCATATCTCAATGGTTGCAACATGCATTTTTGTTTTGCTTGTTAGTTCAGATTACAGAGTTGATCCAGTTGAAGCCAGTTCACAACACTATAAACTAGCCTGAACTAAATCAGAAACCCAGAAGAATCAACATTAATGAGAGGTTAGTGATGCATTGAGATGTTCTGCACTATATTCTGTAACTCTATTTGCAGTCCTTTTGCGTTTAATTTCCTCATCTACAAACTAAGACTAACATGTATTTTAAAAACCTTTACCATCATAGAAACTGGCATAGAAATTTTGAGTTCTTTTCAAGAAAGTATTTGCTATATTGTTTCTCTTGATTTTTCCCATTATGTTTGAAAAAAA
>NW_006343731.1:0-450 GCF_000327345.1 Myotis davidii
ATTAGAAAATAAAGTCATGCGGATGCTATTCCCACCTCGAAGACCCTCTCCTCCCATTTCACCCTGCAGCTCCCTTCTGCCTCTAAAAGGTCGCCTGTCCCTGGTGAGTTCCGTTCCTCTTCTCTCCTTTCCTGAGCCCACTACTCCACAAAGGTTCCCGCCCAGCCGGAACCAGGCCTCAGGGACTCAGGGTTGCTCAATCCCACGGTTCCGTTCCAGGTCTCATGCACTCGACCTCTCAGCAGCATTGGGCCCAGGTGATAACTCGCCTTCAACCGTTTTTCACTTGGCTTCCAGGGGACCCATCTCTCTCTCCACTGAAATGCTGGAGGGCCCAGGGCTCATCCTTGCACCCCTTCCGACTGGACTGTCCTCATCCTCACTGTGATCTGGTCCCGTAACTGAAATACAGAAGGGCTCCCGACTGCACGTGTCTAGTGGGACCCTCCC
>NW_006343732.1:0-450 GCF_000327345.1 Myotis davidii
TGAAGTAGGACTTTACTTTCAAGAACTTTTCCTTTTCATTCACAACTTGGCTACTGTTTGGCCCAAGAGACCTACTTTTTTTTGGCCTAACTCGGATTCTAACATGCCTTCCTCATTAAGCATATTTATTTCTGGCTTTTGATTTAAAGTGAGAGATACGTGCTTTTTATTTCACTTGAACACTTAAAGACCATGGTAGGGTTATTTTGTTGTTCCAATTTTAACATTGTTGTGGCTCAGAGGATAGGGAGACCCAAATAGAGGGAGACAGATAGTGGACCAGCCAGTGGGTAGAGCCGTCAGAATATACACAGCATTTATTGATTAAGTTAACGTCTTACATGGTCATAGTTCATGGTGCTCCAAAACAATTAAAGCAGTAACATAAAAGATCACTGATTGCTGGAAACCAATTCCAGCATGCACAGCAGGGCTGAATCTGGGAATGGC
>NW_006343733.1:0-450 GCF_000327345.1 Myotis davidii
GCCCTAGATAGACCCCTCTCTCTGCCCACCTGCAGCCAACCCTCACCTTCCCAAGGTGGTTAACTGACCCATTAGCCAGATCCCTGCTCTCCTCTCTTCTCCCTCTGTCTTATTTTCTAGGGTGATCAGTCATCCTGGTTTACTGGGGAACAAAAGATTTCCCCGGATGCAGACATTTTGGAGCTAAACCTGGGACAGTGGGTGACCCTACTTTTATACCTTTTACTACATTTGAAATTCCTTATACTTATTTCCCAGGCCTTCCTCACTGAAATATTGATCATCAGATGGATAGTGAAAGCGAAACAGATGGGTTTGCCCCTGGCAGGCATGTGAATGGGATATTGGGTGTGGCTATGCCCTTGGTTACAATATAATGCAGAAGCAAGTTATGGCTGATGGTTTATTTAGTGCAATTAGATGAGGCGATGGCCTTACTTTCTCCATTTT
>NW_006343734.1:0-450 GCF_000327345.1 Myotis davidii
GTGGTCCTGCTTGGGTTCCTAACACCACAAACGCCCGTCAGTAAACAATATGTTCGTATGTAAAAAATATTGGAAGCTATCATTCCAGAAAAACTGCCCATCTGCTTTAGAGACCCAGGTGTTCTGGAAATTACTGAACTATAACCAAATTATAGAAACCAACCTCCCGAATTTCAACAGTTGCTGACCTGGGATAGTGTGATGATTAGTCCAAAGAAATGTAATGACACCATTAGAGTGGTGAGTGTATCAGTTCTGAGAAACAGCAGGAAGCATCAGGCAGGGAAGTAGGAAACATCAAACAAGACCGTGGTGACTAAGCGTGCCCTCGATGGTGGCAGAAAGGAGGCCAAACTGGCCTCTGGACCTTGATGAGGGGAGAGGTGCTGTGATTGCTGAGCCTCCCTTCCTGTGGGAAGCTGCCTCCTTGTACGGAAGCACCAGCTTTTA
>NW_006343735.1:0-450 GCF_000327345.1 Myotis davidii
AGTGAAAGAAGCCAATCTGAAAAGGCTACACATTGTATGAGCCTACCTACATAAAATTCTGGAATGGCAAAACTCAAAAGACAGTAAAAAAGATCAGTGTTTGCCAGATGTTAGGGCAGAGAATGAACTGAACAGGCAGATCACACAAGTTGTTTAGGCCAATGACACTACTCTGTATGATACAAAAATGGTGAATACATGTCATTATACATTGAACCAAATCCAAAGAATGTATGACACATGACACCAAGAGTGAACCATGATGTGAACTGTGGAGGTGGGGTGGTAATGATGAGTCTATGTAGGTTCATTAATTGTAAGAAATGCCCTACTCTGTTGCTGAATATAGACAAGGGGGAGATGGTGTGTGTGTGGTAGTGTCAGAGGGCACATAAGAACTTCACACTTTCTGCTATATTTGCTGTGAACCTAAAACTTCTCTAAAAAATA
>NW_006343736.1:0-450 GCF_000327345.1 Myotis davidii
AAATCAATAAAATATATTTATAAAAAACAAACAAACACATGCATAACACTGGAGAGAGGCAATGCCTCCTGATACTTAGAGATAGTGCATGGAGAGCTGTGATAGAGCACTGAAACCAAACCCAACAATGCGCCATGGCTCACTAGAGGGGCTACGGCTGCCTCTTCTAGCTCATCTCAGATCTACCTTTTCTGTTGCTTAGACACTATAACCACTGACCTTCCTATGATTCTTCAAAGACGTCCAGCTTGTTCCCAGGTCAGGGTACATGCCCTTGCTGCTTCCTCAGCCTGGCTGCTATGATTTCTTCTTTTCATGTGTGTCTGTTCATTTGTCAGCCTCCATGACCACTCAAGTTGAGCTGTTCCCTGAATTCCTAAGTAGCATTCCCATCATGTCACCCTGACCTCTGTTTAATTTCCTTCCCAGAGACCACAAATATCTCGCTCA
>NW_006343737.1:0-450 GCF_000327345.1 Myotis davidii
AGCTGATGTTACAGCATAGATCGTATGGACTCTTATTTTGCACAATGAGAATTGTGTAAGCCCACTACTAACCCTGTCCCGCACTGGAGTATGAGTGATGTTTGTGAATCATATTGTTTGATTTACCTTTGTTTTCCCCTAAAACATCTGAGAATATCAATTGTACTGGACTTCTAAGCACATCCTTAAGATATGAAAAGAGGTTTTTATCAACAAGGGAAGGTATATGCATACATATCTATATTAAGGTTAGGGACCTTAAAAATTCATAGTTATTGGGTACCTGGTCTGAAGAATGACAGTGGAAAAGGAACAGCACTCCTTCCTGGGTAGGAGGTCATTATTAATTCTTGAATAGCTTATTTCCAAAGCACTCTAGAATGCTAGCCTGAGCACCAGTCTCTTTTTGTATAGTACCACTAGAGGCCCAGTGCACAAATTCATGCACCA
>NW_006343738.1:0-450 GCF_000327345.1 Myotis davidii
GCCAGAAGGTTGAGAACCACTGGTCTAGACTGTACTCACTAATTTTTCTCTACTTACCAAACTATAGCCACCCTTTAACTCCCAGCTAAAGTTCTAGCTTATCCATGCAGCTTTCCCTAACTTCCACACCCCAGTAACTGCAGATTCTGCTGAATTACAGCATCTCTAGCCTTTATTTCTTTTAGAACTTAATTATATATCACTTCCTTTTTTATGCACATTGCCTTTCTTCCCACCTACCACTGTCATGTTCCAGAGACAATGTCATACTTCTGTGGCTCCCACAGTACTTAGACCTAGGTTGGACACAAAATGGGTGATTTATATTGAAAGCCAGGGGGCAAAGATAAGTTCTGGATATGACTGAGGGATCAATAATAATAGCTAACACATACATATGTTAGGCACTTATACAAGTAATTTACATATATTAACTCATTCAAAACTCAA
>NW_006343739.1:0-450 GCF_000327345.1 Myotis davidii
GGCTTGGATATGGCATGCTTCACTTCTCACCTACCATTGTTTGGAGCAAGTCACAGAGTCACATTTAAAGGTAAGGAAAATTCAATCCTACCATTCACTTAGGAAGAGAGAAAAAAGGAAATAATGGACAGGTAGTGCTAGTAACTGCCAGTTACCATCTTTCATTTCCCCCATTACTGCATTAAGAAACAAGTTAAAGAACTCATGATTTCTAATGTTCTGAAGGCCACAAGGAACACTCAGAGAGGAAAACTCTCCCATTAGTTTTACTTTGAAACATTTCCTGAAAGAAAAGCATTCATGCTGCACTGTGAATCAGATGTGATTCCCAAAGCCTTTCCGACCTTCCAGAAGATAGTAAGAAAGACTTGCTGCAGCTCACAATTTGATTTGAGGACCTTCTTAATGGGGGCTGTGTACCAGAATCACTCATGGAGTTGTGTTTTGTTT
>NW_006343740.1:0-450 GCF_000327345.1 Myotis davidii
GAGATTGCTAGATCATATGGCAGTTCTATTTTTTAAATTTTGATGATCCTCATACTATTTTCCCTGTGCACTGATTTTTATATCCCCACCAACATTGTACAAGTGTTCCCTTTACTCCACATCCTTGCCAACTTATATTTTGTATATACGATAAAGAATTCTAAGGTTTTTTAAGAGACAACAAGTATGGGATCAATTTTTACAAATTCCCTAAGTTGAGGAGGACTTATCAAAATGAATTTAGTGTTTCTTCCAGTGCTAACAATCAGAAGGTGCTATACAGCAATGATCTTCAAACATTTTTATTCATACAGACTCTAAATTAATTTCAAGAAGTTTCTCCTCTACATATTTTAAGTTGCAATTTAACATTTTTCACTATGCATTCCCATATAATTGAAAGGATGCAAATTCTTGCATATTGTAAATATTGACATTTAAAAATAAAAG
>NW_006343741.1:0-450 GCF_000327345.1 Myotis davidii
TATGCTTTCTTTATGACCAGGAACTATAAATCTCATTCTCAAAAAAAACAGAGAAAAATGGAAAATGGAGAAAAAAGGCTCCCAACAGCGAGCCACTAAAGCAACAGCATTCACATACTTCTTTCTTAAGGCTCTCCCCACCTATTAAAAAGGCTAAAAATAAATGTGGTGAACACACATGACCAGCCAAACAGCCGACCGAGCACTCAAGAATCAACTTGTCATCCAGATCTTGGTTCCTAAATACCAACCTCCATTAAAAGGAACGAGGGCTTCTCGGAAAAACGGATAATCCCAGAGTCTGGCCGAGATGAGCCTGGGAAATCACGTTACCCCAGAAAGCAGGAAATGCTAAAATGATTAGAACGTGTCAAAAGGACACAGGCGACAGCTGGGAGGAGCTCCCACTGCCCAATATGGGAAAATCTGAGCATCAAAATGAACACACAG
>NW_006343742.1:0-450 GCF_000327345.1 Myotis davidii
TTTTAATATTTTGTCATGGCTTGATTATCTTAATTTATTCTCTTGCGAATATTGTTACCTTTTAGGTTTTCAAATTTAAATGGCAGATACTTAGTCATTAAGTTCTTTTTAAATTTTCTAATATAGCTTTAGTTTATGTACCTGTTTCATTTTCAGTGAAAATGGTTATCATTTGTGAAGTGCAATAAAAAGAATTACTTTGGTTATACCTTAGAATATATTTAGTCTCTTCCAATTGTATCATTGACTCTTTTTGTTCTTAAAATGTTCGCAGTCTTTATCATTTCCCATTTTAAAGTGTATTTGTTGAAATTCCTTCCTGTTTATTAAATGCCTTCGGAGCTGCAGATGAAAAGACGTGGTAGTAGAGCAGTTCACTTGTGGTACATCCGAAGTGTGGACTTCCTCCCAGGTGAGTATAATTTCTGACTGCATTACCTTTTTTTTTTT
>NW_006343743.1:0-450 GCF_000327345.1 Myotis davidii
TTTTTAGCATAAGTATGGTCCCGTTCAAAAATTTAGATATATTTATACTTTAAAAATTTATCTAAAACTCAAATTTAACATCCTACATTTTATCTGGTAATTCTACCTTTCTTTCAGGTGTGACAGTCTTCATTTTTATCATTAAATAATAAGTTAAATAAAACCATTGGTATGTATTTATTTTACAATTGTATGAAAGTCTTGATTTTACTTTTAAAAATCATCTCATAACAGCTTACAAGTAGTTTATTTGGGTAGCAGGGAAATAAGGAAGTGAGACAAGGTAGGGAAGCCAGCTTATAAATACACATTATGAAGCCGGTTACTATTGTGGGTAACTGCAGGTAACTCTCCCGGGGGCACTCCCAGTCAGTATGGCACACATTCCTCAGAGTTATCTCAGCCCTGGGCAAGGAAGGTGAGCTATTTATCCAACAACCGCTATACTTA
>NW_006343744.1:0-450 GCF_000327345.1 Myotis davidii
CAAATCCTGGCAGGGAACTTTAATTCAATGTAACTAATATTTGTGATGTCTACCATAAGCAAGAACTATTCCGGGAACTGTGGGAAACACAAATATGTATAAGGCAATCCATGTCCTCAAGGAGCTGATGAGCTTCAAGAAATTGATGATTTCTAAGGGTGAGTGATCAGCCTTCAGTATGCTATACCTTGAATATTTTTAACTGCAAATACTCATAAAAACAAGTTTGAATAAGGTCATGCAAGATACAAATTGCTATGGGAGTTCAGGGCAGGAAGTAGACACCTTTAAGTTGAGAAGGTTTCAAGGACAAAGTTGGATCTTAAAGGAGAAGTACACATAGTAGGGACAAGGAGCATTTGGAAGGTTTGCCAGATAAAACAAAAGGTAAAAACTATAGCATGTGCTCACACACACAATGTTAGAGTAACACATTATCAATTACTAGAG
>NW_006343745.1:0-450 GCF_000327345.1 Myotis davidii
CCAGCCAGGGAAATTGCTAATCTTTTTTAACAACACCATTCACTCCCCCAGCCCTTGTTATTGCAAATCCCAGATGTCATTTCATCTTTAACTTTCATTTTAAAAATTATAACCAGAATATCATCACATCCAAAACTATTAATAGTAATTCCTTAATGTTAATACCTATCAGCTACTATTTACATTTTCTTGATTCACACACACACATAGTTTGTTTGAATTGGGAAGTGCTTTTTCTCCCACTTGATTATGAAAAATTTTTGAACGTATATAAAATAGATTTGTATAGCCTCACTGGAGTGCTCAGTGGGTTGAGCATTGTCCCATACACTGAAAGGTTGCTGGTTCAGTTCCTGTTGGGACACAAACCTGGGTTTTGGGCTTGGTCCCTGGTTGGGGTGCGTGCGTGTGGGAGCGGCTGATAGATGTTCCTCTCTCACATCGATGTTT
>NW_006343746.1:0-450 GCF_000327345.1 Myotis davidii
TGTGCACGAATTTGTGCACCGGGCCTCTAGTCCCTCAATAAATACGTGGTCCTTTACCTTTTAAACATCTAACTTGAAGATCCTTATTTGGCAGTGATGATATATGATCCGGAAATGTTATTACAAAATTCTCTGAACAGCAAGCTCTCCTTGGTGCATTTAAATTCTGATTTACCTACGGGTTTTCAGGAGCTTGATATCCTATAGAGTAAGATTTACCTTGCTGACTTGCTTAGCTGACTTTTTCTTTCCATAAATGGTATAATGGTAACATTTAGCCCCGGCTGCGTTTGAGTGATCACCGATTGTGAAGTAAGGGCATCTGTGTTTGGCATTAATGTCTCAGGCGCAGAGAGTGCTAAACAAATATGTGTTGTATTGAGTTGGATTTGTGTATGTGTTTATTATACATCCCTGTTAAAGCTCTAAGAACTTGAGATAAGAGGTTAA
>NW_006343747.1:0-450 GCF_000327345.1 Myotis davidii
TCATATTATTATGAAAGGTATTGGATTATATAGAAAAATCATATTAATAATTATTTTAACATTTTTAGAAAATCAACGTAATTTAAAATTATTATCAATAACTGATTTAACTCAAAGTTCTTTTAATGGATGTTATTTAAAAAAAAGAAAGAAACATTAAAAAAAATGCTAACTAAAAACCAATTATTTAAACAATTTAGAATAAAAAAAAAAAATAATAATAAATTAAATAAACCACAAATTAAAGGTTTATGTATTAAAATTTTTACTAGAACTCCTAAAAAACCTAATTCTGCTTTAAGAAAAATAGCAAAAATATTATTAAAAAATAAAAAAGAAATATTAGCCTATATTCCTGGTGAAGGTTATGCTTTACAAGATCATAATTTTGTTTTAATAAGAAAAGGAAGAGTTCAAGATTTACCAGGTATTAAATATAAGGTAATTATA
>NW_006343748.1:0-450 GCF_000327345.1 Myotis davidii
AAAGAAAGAAAGAAAAGAAAAGCATTTTCTGAGGGCGATAAGGTATTTTTCCATTGCTTTGCAACCCAGTAAATTTTAAACAAATAGTCTTGACCTTTACATAATAATGATCAGTCCAAAGTAATTTATATTTCTAGGTCATAGCATATAAAAAGGAGAAACATGATGAGCATTGAGGAACCTTATATTTTAATATTAACCCCTTTCACAGTTGGCGTTGCTCAGGGCTGAATTCCTATGCTGCTGTGGTTATGGATAAAGTTGAGCACAGACACAGGAAGAAAAGACAGTTCCCCCCTGAAGTAATTTTATGGACACCCAAATGCCCTCCTAACCCTAAATATGTATTTTCGCACCTGCAACTCATGCAGTCTTTCATTTAATATAAAAATATCGATGCCTCCTTTTTAAATCACAAAAGTATGTTAAAAGATATATGAAACACTTAAC
>NW_006343749.1:0-450 GCF_000327345.1 Myotis davidii
CCATGCATGAATTTCGTGCAGTGGGCCTCTAGTGCTTTGAATAAAATTACTGTTTACCTTTTAGTTAACTACAGCCAAATTTCATTGTAATTGACCTATCAATAGCGTCAGAGAATAAACTAGAAATAATCCCTACATATTTCTCAAACTCAACCCAGGTGATCTCTAATCTCGGACATAGTCACTGATCCCAGAAAACAAGTTACATCCTCCTTACTCTGTTTTGTTGGCAACAACATTTACAGAAGTATTATGATCATTGGATTCTTTGTCTTTCTCCCTCACTATTTAAGACTGGGGTACCCAGAAAATTAACAAAGAGACCCTGGAATGCAGAAGGCAATCGGTAGATGGTGAGTTGCCCAGCCAGCATGGTTCAGAGGTTGAGCATCTTCCTATGAACTAGGAAGTCACAGCTTGATTCCTGGTCAGTGCACATGCCCAGGTTGC
>NW_006343750.1:0-450 GCF_000327345.1 Myotis davidii
AGAGGCCCTGTGCTATACCTGACTTTCTGGGTGGTCCCTGCATACCTTGGGATCTGAGGATGATGACCTTGAGCCTTTACCACCACCATACTGACCCTCAATGCCTTGCCTGTGCAGCTTTTTCCTGTTTCTCCCACAGCAATCACCTCTATCTGCCTGTTTCTTAGCAATCCACAATTGTCCATGGAAGCTCACCTGTCGCAGATTATTTAAGCATTTGTGCTCTCTTGCTTGTCCTGGAAAATCAATTTCTCTAAGCACTGTGTGTCACACATCCCTCCGCCCCACACCTCAACCTTGTATGATTTTTAATTAAAAAGACAACATCTCCACATAGTGCCCAATATGATCAACAGAGTTCGAGTTCAGGAACTTACAATTGGGGCAATTTTCCCAAGGGTAAAACAGGAGGAATAGGCCGGCATGGCTCAGTGGTTGAGGATCAACCTA
>NW_006343751.1:0-450 GCF_000327345.1 Myotis davidii
TCCAATCAGAACTGCACAATTTGGATACCTCATGTATATAAAATAGATCTAATGGGAACCTGGTGTGGAACTTTCACAATAAAAGGCAGCCTCATCTTTGCCTCCAAGGAACATAATCTAGGTTGCTACCTGAATTTGTGTTTCCCAGGCTGCAGCTTCCTTTGCTCAATTAAATGCTTTAAATTCTTTATTATGATCTAAAAGTAATTTTTATTTACAACTGAAATGTTTTTTTTCTGCTCATCAGTAATGGGGACCAACTCGTGAAAACTCACTTCATTGTCATCTATCTTCCTGTCATATAGAACACAGTTGGAAGTGTTTCAAATAGTTGCTAAGTCCATAAATAAACTTCTTACTTGAAAATTGTCTTGGGCTGTTTTCTAGTCTTATTATTTAGTCCCTCTGTTTCTGCCCTTTCTTGATCTCTTTTCCTGCCAGCTACGTCTG
>NW_006343752.1:0-450 GCF_000327345.1 Myotis davidii
GTTCACATTTCTTTGCAGAAAAGTTAGCCTCTGGGTTCACTACTTCCCTGACCTTTACAGGTGATTGAAAAGATTGGTCCCTTGGAGGGTTCAAACTCTTCTAGCTGTTACTGTTTAACAGGTTGCATATTGCATGCTCCAGAACAGAATGTCAAAGCCTGAATGGGAGCTAACAGGTTTGCAACTCTTAAGTATCCAGCTTAGGTGCGTGTTTTTGACATCATTGTTATCATTGTTAGCCCCATTTTATGGATGAGAAAACTGAGATGCACACAAATTAAGCAGCTGCCACAGTCTCAAACCTAGTGACAGCACCAGCATTGAAATCTAATTTTGCTTTCTCAAGTATTCATGCTTTTGTTTTATTACTTTATTTTATTTTTTTAAATCCTTACCCAAGGACATGCTTAGGGAGAGGAACGATAGATAGATAGATAGATAGATAGATAG
>NW_006343753.1:0-450 GCF_000327345.1 Myotis davidii
AATTTGCATTTCCTTAATAACCTCGAGCTTCTTTTCATGTGTGTATATGCCGTTCACACATCTTGGCTGAAGTGTCTTTTCAGATTTTCTTGCCCAGTTTTATATTGAATTCTTTACCTTCTCATTATTGAGTTTTCAGAGTTCTGTGTGTTCAGAATTCGAATCCTTTATAAGAAATGCAACTTGCAAGTATTTTTCTCCCAGTCTTTTCTGTCTCTGGATAGCATCTTTCAAGGAGAAGGTCTTAATTTGGATAAAGTAAAACTTATTCTTCTTTTCCTTTACGGTTGGTACTTTTTGGTGTTGTAACTAAGACACTTTTTGCCTAATTCAAGGACTTTTCCTCCTGTGTTTCCTTATAGAATTCTTACAGTTTCAGAACTGGGTTATTTAGTTTCCAGGTGATTATGGATTTTCCAGGTATCTTTCTGTTACTGACTTCTAATTTAA
>NW_006343754.1:0-450 GCF_000327345.1 Myotis davidii
AGCAAAATGTTTAAAATATTGATCTCTTAATTTTGGGTTGGAAAAAGGGGGGGTGGCATATTATACATGGAAAAATATGGTATTTTCCATGGTAACAGATTCTTTTAGCACCAATATGGGATTGACTTTGCAGTAGGTTCAAGCAGAAGTACATGTTGACTCTCAGGAAATAAACTGTTCTCTAAATTCAGCTATTTGGAGAAGGAACAAATCCAACAGAGAAAATTGCATTCTATATAGGACATTGGTATATTCAGTTTGCTTCAGATTTAAAAAGTCTTGGTGTAGAAAAACCAAGTTCAAACAGTCTTAAAAGGAATTTTAAGGATAGAATAGTCTGGTTTAGGGAGTTTTGGGAATAAGGAGGGTCCATAGAGGAGGAATGCATAAGTGAGGGCTTGGATCTGCCAGAAGGCATACATTCACAGAGAATGAAAAAGGTGCCACAGG
>NW_006343755.1:0-450 GCF_000327345.1 Myotis davidii
CCATTGATCTATATGCCTATTTTTGTGCCAGTGATAAAGAAGTTTTATTTTTCTTTGGAGTAAAGGCAATTAACACAGATGGTTATATCAGTTACCAGGTGAAACTATGTGTAGCAAATGGAGGACAAGTTACTTATTTTGAAAGCATGTATATATTGGTTGTATCTACCTGGTTTTTTTAAAGGGTCAGATTTCTTTCTATCCTTAAAGTCTCATTAGTGATGTCCTATGAAGTGCATTATAGTCTGGTTTAATGCTTATTCAATAATAAACCTGTCTCTTTCTTTTCTACATTGTAGAGAAGATTTTCTGCTTGACAGTTCCTCTTGTTTGTAGATAATGGTTTTTCATTATTTCTCCAACATCTGACAATGGTAAATTCCCATTTTGAAACCAAAGACCAGTGTCACTAGTGAACATACTAGTACAGTGGTTGGTAAACTGTGGCTC
>NW_006343756.1:0-450 GCF_000327345.1 Myotis davidii
AGAGAGAGAGAGAGAGAGAGAGAGATCTGGCCAGGAGGCCTTTTAGTAACAGCACAATTTCCATTCTACAGGGCGGTCAGTCTGCCCACATGACCAGAAAAGGACAGGTCATGGCAGAGAGGACTCTGCAGACCAATCTCCCCGTGTCTCGCTTCTCACTGACCTGAAAATGGTGCGAGAATGTCACACTCCTCCCCCCCTCCCTGCCTCCTGTTGTGTCTGTTGAGGTTACTATTCTGTGTCAGCGGAAGCAGGCGGGTGTGGGGAGGGTGGGAGGCCCGAGAAAGGTGTGAGCGACCTGCCCAGCTGCTCCTCTTGCAGAAACACTGCCCCCACCCCTGCCCCCCTTCACAGCTCGCTCCATGGCGGCTGCCAGCGCTGCATCCCCAGGGCCGGGCCCTAGCAGGGTCCCTGCTTTGGCCTCACCCTCCCCTCCTGGTGCCAAAAACC
>NW_006343757.1:0-450 GCF_000327345.1 Myotis davidii
CAATGCTGTATCTATTGAGCCAAACCAGCGAGGACTGGAAAAAATTTTTAAATAAAATCTCTGCATTTCATATATCTCTGATAATTTAGTAATGTTTCACTCTCCATTTGTTAAAAGAAGTCTCAGGTCTTTTTGGTTACATATTTCCCAGGGGATAGGGCTACAAACGTGAGCAATTCAAGCAGATAAAAATGGGGACTGCACAACCACTCTCACGAGATGGTGAACAACTTGGTAAAGCTGTAGACAAAGCAAAGTGCAAGCATCCACGATTACTGGTTCACTGCAGTCCAGTATATCTCAAAGCAAAACCCCAAACCCAAACAACTTTGTTAATGTTCATGAAGTTCCATTCCAGGCTCAGGTCATTGTAAACAGGATTTCTTTTCCTTTTAAAAACTATACATATTGTTTTACATATTGTTATTGATTTTAGAGAGAGGAAGGGAG
>NW_006343758.1:0-450 GCF_000327345.1 Myotis davidii
CAGTTAATGACTCTTGGGAATGATAGTAATTGGGAACTGTGCTTAGAATTGGATCGGTTCTGTAACTGTCACTGTGAAATAGTATCATGCATCTTCCCTGAGCAGAACATGCTCCACCCTCCCCACTGCCCACCTCCTGGGGAGCCTGAGGGGCCATCACTGGAAAGGGTTGTGTTCGGCAGGGCAGTTGGATTTGAAACTGGCACATTGAAAGGCATGTTGGGGGCAAGCCCAAGTCTTGTTTTCACAAGACATACACAATGGTCTTCTTACTATAAGATAGAACTTTTTGCTAACTAACACATCTGTGTGACCAGAGAAGGCGGTTTATATAAGAATAGAAAGAGCTACCATTTATGGAATGCCCCCAGGTGCCAGGTACTATGTTAAGTGGTTTCTTTATGTAATTTAATTTGCAAAAGACTGCTATGAGACTCTAGAAAACTATGG
>NW_006343759.1:0-450 GCF_000327345.1 Myotis davidii
CACGGAGCCCAACTCTTTGTTCCCTGGAAGAGCTTTGCAAAGGAGAAGGCGCCGCAGCTGTCACGGAAGGGTCATGCAGAGGCCGGCTCTCACGTCCCACAGTCGGTACTCGGGGCAGCTTGCCCACAGCCCCCCGCTACACAATCAGGGCTACACTAATGAGGCAGCAGCAGGTGGTCGTCATCACACATCTGCTTTCAGGGAGCTGGAGCTGTGGGCCCCTGGCCCCTTCCCCGCCCGAGCCCTGTCCTGCCTGATGCCACTGCCGTCGGGACCCAATCTCACCTTCTGAGGGCTGAAGATCACTTTGTATTTTCGCGTTCGGCCGGCCAACTTGTCAGCATTGACGAGATCTGCAGGCAGAGGGAATGCAAACCAGAAAGCCGTGGGCCACGTGTCAGGTGAGAAGCAAGGGAGCAGTTACCCCTTTATTTATTTATTTATTTATTT
>NW_006343760.1:0-450 GCF_000327345.1 Myotis davidii
TTTTTTTTATTCCATTATGATGGAATTGTTTTGTTAATTTTGTTTTCCACGTAATTGTTACTAGTATTTCAAAACACACGAGACTTTTGTAAATCCATCTTGTAGCCTATAATTTTGTTTTTTGTTTGTCCTTAATTATTTGGTATTATATATATGAGATTCTGTCATTTGCAAATAGACTTTTACTTCATTTCAATCTGTTTGCTCTTTCTTTCTTTTGCCTTATTTTACTAGCTGAAATCTCCAGTAAAATATTAGATCAAAGGGATGAAAGAGAACCTTTCCTTGTTTCTGATCTGATGAACCAAGCAATCAGCATCTTCACCATTAAGTTTAGGGATAGCTGCTCTTTCTTCATACATGTCTTTTATCAGATGGAGGAAATTTGTTCTACTGTTAGTTTATCAAGAAGTCTGGTGTTGTCAAATGCTTTATCTGTATCTATTGAGA
>NW_006343761.1:0-450 GCF_000327345.1 Myotis davidii
AGGGTCGCGGCATGAGGAAGGTTGAGAAACACTGTTCTAGAGAATCAAAAGACGCAAATGGGAAAGAGGATTGGCTAGGACGTCAGGGATCCCCTATAAGACCAGCAGGTCCTGTTTTCTAGGATAAGGTAAGCAGGCTAAAGCTGAGTTGGAGGGTTATGATTGGTGTATGTTAGGTTTCCTTAACAGTAAGCTATTTCCTGTAATTGCAGGCTGACTTCAGTTTAGATTTATGACATGGGCAGGCCTCTGGGGCAGTCTCCATTCTATGGGTCTCAATATATAAATTACCTTTATCATTACTTATTCTATGGGGGATGTTGTAAAACCAAAATGAACTCATGTATACAGAAGTACCTGCCTGTCCCATGTTCCCTGATCAATGAACACTATTTTTAATTGATTTTTAGGAAGAAAAAGGAGAGATTGATTTGTTGTTCCACTTATTTA
>NW_006343762.1:0-450 GCF_000327345.1 Myotis davidii
TATGAAAGTAGATAAGTGTCCTGAGAAGTAGATTGAAGTCAGAGTTAAAGTTGGATCTTTAGAAGTCATTACATTGAAAGTGATTATCAAAATTTGAGAAAGTGAATGAGATCCCTGTCACTGAATAGGTATTAAGTAAGAAAAGAGAGTCATGAAATCCTTGTTTGGATAGGGAGGTATGGGGAAATGAGGGAATAAATAAACTTTTGAAAGTGGCAAAGAATGAGAGTATGAGTGGGCAGGTGAAGAATTAGGATTTTGTGGTTTTACAAAACCTAGATGAAGAGATAATAAACAGAAGGGATGAATTTATATTATTAAAGACAAAAAGAATACAAAGAGAAGACTTTAGTAGTAAAAAGCTACTGGATTTGTTAGATGAATTGTTGTTAGTCAGCAAGAGTAAAGGCTTAACTAAGTGGTTCTCAACCTTCCTAATGACGCAACCCT
>NW_006343763.1:0-450 GCF_000327345.1 Myotis davidii
TTGGGCCTCGATGAGAGAGACGATCTCCTTGGCGAAGGGCAGGTTCTCCTCGGCTAGAATGGTCAGCATATTGATGTACGGTTTGCTATTGAAGGTCAGGTCTTCGAGGGATGACTGATACTCCCGACAGGCGTCCTCCCGGACCCCAGCGGGACCGGCCTCAGCCGGCGTGGGCTCCGACATTGCGCTGCAGCTGTAGCCGCTCTCGACAGTCTCGACACCCCGCCTCCCTCCTGACTGTGCTTCCTCTCCCCGGCTCCGGCCTCACCAAATGCTGACCGCGGAGGGGGGTTGGGGTACGATGCGGAGGAGGGGGCGGGGGGACCCCGGGTACGCGACACCGCCCTCTCACGGGTGATCTCTGTCCACTTCCAGCCGCCTCAGGAGCCTCTTTCTCCACCGGCACAAAAGGGCACTGGCGCAGGCAGCTCCAGCTCCGAAAATGTCTGT
>NW_006343764.1:0-450 GCF_000327345.1 Myotis davidii
TCAAGAAAGATTTAGCTCTGAAACGTAAACATTATCTGCAGTTGTCATTTCATGAAGTAAGATATGAACTGAGGGACAGGTATATGATGACAGTGTTTTCTTTCTATACAGAGTGTGTGTGTTGAGAAACTCAATGTCTGTCTGAATACAAATGTACTGGGATTCTCAGGATAAGTAAAAGTATGATCTCCTTGGTTCAAATGGAGGAAAGTATGGGAAATAAAGGAGGTAAAATCCCCTTGGGATATATTGTAGAAGAACCTTATTTGTATTTTATTTGTTCACAGGCTTATCATTTTTAAGAGTTGCCATCATTTCAAAGATCCCATCTTCTCTGTGATGTGCTTCATTGGACATGTGACTTTCCTATCTTGTTTTCATTCCTTCTTACTCTTCTGAGTAGGGCTTTTGTTCTCTTTCCTCTACCCCAGTGGTTCTCAACCTTGGCTG
>NW_006343765.1:0-449 GCF_000327345.1 Myotis davidii
GCCAGGCCCCAGTGCATCACTTACAGAAAGAGAGACACGACGTGCGAGGAAGCAGCACCGAGGGACGGTATGGCTGTCAACTCGTTGTTATTGAGATACCTGTAACAACACACACAAAAACAACCACTTGTGTTGTTTAAACTAGTAGTTTCAAATCACGTACTAACAAGGGCAATCAGAAAACAGTGGTCAGTTACCATGGAATTCTGAAAATTTTAAAGCAAGTTCTTAGAGGGAGCTAAATCCGTGAGGTCACAAATACTACCTATCACATCCATGGTTTAGAAATAACACTCGGGGTGTCTCTTGTGCTCCAGGGGCTGCCAATCTAACTCAGAAATCAAGACTAACAGAAAGGAATAGTGACTCGGGCAGATGCACAGTGCAGACAGAGGTGCCCATGACCACCAGGGACCGTGTTCCTTGTGGACTAAGACAGTCAGGGAGGA
>NW_006343766.1:0-450 GCF_000327345.1 Myotis davidii
TTTTAGTAGTTTATGTATATGATGAGATGAAAAAGGTTGAAAACCGCTGTACTGAATGATTCACAGGACTCAGGAAAGTGCCATAAATACGATTTAAGTTTTACTACAAAGGATAAAAATTAGGACCAGCTAAAAGAAGAGACCAATAAGACAAGGTCTGCCAGGATCTTGAATGTGGAGTTTCTGTGTCCTCTCCCTGTGGAATCAGGACATATCATCCTTCTGGTCCATCAATCATTAATGTGATTGCTAACCAGAAAGCTCAACTGAGCCTCAGTGTGCAGAGTTTTTATTGGGGTCTTATTGCATAGGCATGATTGATTGACTCATTGGCCACATGATGGAAATCAATCTCCACCCCCATTTTTCTCCCTAAAGGTTGGGCTGATAACACCTGGCTCAACCACTGAGCTATACCAGCCAGGCATAGTCTACTTTTATTTTATTTTT
>NW_006343767.1:0-450 GCF_000327345.1 Myotis davidii
AAAGAAAACAAAACCCAAATATATATGCTGTGTATAAGAAACCTACTTCAGATAGAAAGACACACACACAAACTGAAAGTAAAGGGATTAAAAAATATTTCATGCAAATGGAAATAATAAAAGCGGGGATAGCAATATTTACATAAGACAAAATAGACTTTAAAAAGGCTATAATAAATAATTGGAAAAGGATATTATGTACTAATATAAAATCAATCTAACAAGATAATATAATCCTTGTAAACATCATGCACCCAACTTAGGAGGACTTAAATATAAAAAGCAAATTTTGATGGACATAAAGGGAAAACCAACAGTAAGACAGTCGTATTAGAAGACACACATTGACATTGATAGATAAAAACAAAACAGAAAACCAACAAGGAAACAGGGGCCTTCAATGACATTTTAGAACAGATGTACTTAGTTGATATTTTCAGAGCATTTCAC
>NW_006343768.1:0-450 GCF_000327345.1 Myotis davidii
GAGAATGATACAACTTAAAACATTTCTGTGTCCTACATTTCTGAACATTTTAGTGGTTTGACATTTTATAGAGAAAGGTATGCCAAGAAATAGCATCAAGCTGTTTGCTGTTTATGGCTAAAATTCACTTTGCAGTGAGTAGCTAAGCTTTTAGAATATCTCCCAAAATGGAAATCTCCAAGGTAAAACTATGAGGCTTACCATATACACATAGATAAAAGCCAGGGGAAAGGAAAGAATATGTTGGAGGAACTTAAGTTATTTAGCTGGCCAAAAATGTACATAAAGTTTTATAATAAGATTTTAGGCCATAGATTGAGATATAAGATTTATTGTCAAAACATTAAATTACACATTTGACTTTCTATTAAAAAATGAATTACACATGGCACCACCCAAATCTGGCACCAGAAGTAAATTTAAAACTACTTGCTGAATAAATCTTGAAAT
>NW_006343769.1:0-450 GCF_000327345.1 Myotis davidii
AGAAAAAAACAAGCACCCTTCCTTCCAGCCTATATTTCTTGTTTTGAATCCTCTCAGATTCCTGCCCAGTAACACCCCTGGAAGTCTCATTACGTTGTCTACTTCCATGCCCAAACTAGGGCTAAACCTCCATCTCCCCATATTTCTGAGTTTTTATAACATGTTGAGGTGGTCCAACGGTGTAGGCTATCTTCTTCAGTGCCCTTGCCATCGTTCCTTCCAATAACTCTAATAGTAGTAATTGATTTCCTCCTGAGTGTGTAAAACATATGTAGAAGATTTATACCTGAAATATTACCTTTGTTCTTCTGGGCATTTTCTGTTATACTGACATACCCTAGTCAACATTAAAACAGCAATAAAGGTTTAAATAAATTGCCAACCACAGTACCAGATACAGTCTGCCTTTGGAGAGATATTCTTCAAGGACTGTTTTTTGTTTGTTTGTTT
>NW_006343770.1:0-450 GCF_000327345.1 Myotis davidii
ATTATTGATATATATTGTCATGTTTATATTCTCTATAGATATTTAGAATCATTTCAGTTAATTATATTTCATATGTTTGAAGTATTTTCAAATATAATCAGATACTAAATCTTTAAATAACCTCATATTCAATGCATTTTTGTGATTTACTAAGTAGTATTTGTTGGATATTTTACTTACCACTTAATGAGACATCACTTCTAAGTAAAATGATAAGATTGTTGCAGATGATTCATTTGCTTATGGGATCCAAGAAATCTTTGTGTATACTAATAAATATTGACGTGCGCACAATGAATGAGAATGTACAGAAAACTATTTCAACAAAGCAGCCTATTAGCTGTGCTTCTTGAAATGCACTATACATCTACCTAGAAAATTAATGATATGGGGGTGATACCCTATAATCATAAATAGAGATTGCTTCTCAGCCTTTTGGCTAAGATCAAG
>NW_006343771.1:0-450 GCF_000327345.1 Myotis davidii
TATGTTAAGTGAAATAAACCAGTCATAAAAGGACACGTTGTACCATTCCACTTATCTGAGATCCTAGAATAGGTAAATTCACTGAGACAGAAGGTATAAGACAAGTTATTAGGGGCTGGAGAAGGGTGGCATGGAGGTTATTGCTTACGGGATACAGAGTTTCTGTCCTGAGTGATGAGAACGTTCTGGAAATGGATAATGGTGATGACTATAAGATGTTGTAAACTTACATAATGCCACTGAATTATATACTTAAAAATGATTAAATGATAAATGTTATGTTATGTATTTTACCACAATAAAAAAAAATGCTTGGAAAACAAAACCTGTACCCAATGGATCTGTGGAGTGTTAACATTTGGGAATGTGGTGAAAGGGTTGTAGGGCTTTATTTTGTTCTATTCTTACAACTTTTTAAAATAAATCTAAAATATTTTTAAATTACAGTTG
>NW_006343772.1:0-450 GCF_000327345.1 Myotis davidii
ACCAGGAATAGAAGTCCCCATAACTTCAGGCAGTAAAACCCAGCAGTGATGGTGGCTAAGTGACACGGGGCTGTTGGAGTCCAAGCAAGGGAGTTCCTCTTAAGGAGCCCATGCACAGACTTACTCCTATTCACTCCCTCCGAGTCCCACTGCTGGTGCAACAGCTTGAAATAAAACAGGGACAAATGGGGAGGAACTATATTGTTGGGTATCTGGGCAAGAACTGGGGGAAAACTTTCTGGCAGACAAAAGTTCTGGCAGAGGCCATCGTTCCATTGCTGAGCACTTCCCTTCCACAGAGCTAACAGGCAAGTACCATATCTGAGTCTCCAACAACCTGGCTCATACTGTTCACCCCGCATTGATTCCCTGAAACCCTGCCCGACCAACTTGAGGGCTCACCCAAGCCATTTCCAATGGCTTTTCCATACAACTGGTCTCTCTTGCCTC
>NW_006343773.1:0-450 GCF_000327345.1 Myotis davidii
TTTGGTGACCTGTGATTCCTTCTTTTGGTATCTGCATATCTGAATAAGCAGTCTTCTCTTTCAGACTTTATAGACTTGCTTTGGAAGAGAAAGTTCTTCATCGATCAACTGAGTTTGGGTTTCTGAACATGTCTTCTGGTAACACCTTTGGGCAGGTGGGGCTTGCTCTCAGGGTCTGTTTTGGGAGAGGTCATTGTCTGGGCTTTGAAGTCAATGGAAGAAGGGGACTGCTGGCTGGGAACAGTTGGTTAGGATTGCTGACTCGGCTCCCTGCTAAGTGAGGCTGGAGGAGGGGCTTTATGGTTGGTTGGGTTCTTTGGCCAGGGTTTCTTGGTGGTTGGGACTGGGTACTGTACTTAGCAGTAGGTGGGGCTAGGATGGGCCCCAGGGCCTGCACAGCTTGTTTGGGGACCCAAACCAGGCAGTACTATGTGTAACAGAACCAAGTTT
>NW_006343774.1:0-450 GCF_000327345.1 Myotis davidii
CATCTCTGAATTTCCTTTCTACAGTCATAAGTTCAAAAATCTCACTTATGGTTTAAGATCCAGATCAGGGACCATACTTGTTGCAAAAGCCTTCCCAGATTTATCTGATTTATCCCCCCAAAGAAGTAATTTCCTAGTTCCTTCTGCTCCAATAGCAGCTTATGTTTCTCTCCTAGAGATTATTTAAGGAATTAATATCTGAGAACTTCCAAATATGAACAGGTATGATGGTAGTATAGACAACAATATAATAATGGTAGGGAACTTCAATACCCTCCTTTCAACACTGTATAGATCATCCAAACAGAAAATCAATAAAAAGACAGTAGATTTGAACTATACTTTAGACCAAATGAACCTAACAGAAATATACAAAATGTTCCATCCAACAGCAGCAGACAGCACATTTTTCTCAAATGCACATAGAACATTCTCCAGGATAGATCATAT
>NW_006343775.1:0-450 GCF_000327345.1 Myotis davidii
AAAAAATTGGTTTACCATAAATAAGCACGTTCTGTTTAGTTTGAAAGCTTCTCTTTTTAGAAGCTGGATGTTATGGATGTGCAACTGCTCTTCAAAAAGTGAAAATGGGGTCCCGGTGGAGTTCCTGAGTTTCTGACGGGGCATCCACATCAGGAAGCAATATGTAAACAGTGTTATAGGACCTAATGCCAAAGGCTTCAGCTATTCAAGGATGGCTGATTGGATGCAGCAGCCTGATTTCATCAAGAATGTGGAAAATGACTATTCTGAGGGAAAATACCAAACTCACAGAAAATAAAAATGCAGGGATTGGAGCATTACTTCCTTGCAGTACTATGCCCAAAAGATTGTGCAACTCTGTCAATATTTTGAGCACATCTGCTTGTTCTGATAAGGAATATGTCTTTCTTATGATTACATGTCCTTTCTCAGATTGGGGTTCAGGATAAT
>NW_006343776.1:0-450 GCF_000327345.1 Myotis davidii
ATAGTTAAGCTGCTGTGAGACCAGTGTACATTAATTTATCAGTATCATGCTCATAGACTTTACTACATTTTTGTGGGATTTATAGGTCATATAGTGTCTAACTATGTCTGACACTGTTGTGTCTGCTAATAGACAAGTAAAATGGGACTGTGTTCTGTGTATGTTTATATATGAATGAGTGTATATAACATTTTTAGTAGCACAAGTATATGTAGAAAGATGAAACTTGAAACAGACCTAGAATATTCTCTCCTGGTTGTTCAGTCATGTTTCAGAAGGAAATGAAAATATATCTCTTCTCATATTCTCTAAGTAGAGGCTTAGATAATAGAATTTCTTTTTAAATTAAGGGTGTAAGAGAAGGAAGGTTGAGAAGTACAGCTTTGATTTTTAAAAAGACTTTCTGAGAATGAAGAGTTTTGGAGACCTTTATAAGATAATTTAAAATAA
>NW_006343777.1:0-450 GCF_000327345.1 Myotis davidii
CTCAAAAACAAGTATTATAAGAAGGGTACTTTCATAGAAAACAATAGATTATAACTCTTTGTAAATTATGTTTAGGTTGATAATGAATAAAAATAATGTTAGTTCCTGCATTGTTCCACTTTACAATATGACCATGTAAACTGTTAAATATATTGTCACACAAATATAATTTTTAACATGTCTTAAAGCCTATCAATTATTATTTGATTTGTTTAATTTTATATATTGGTTGAACATGAATATGTCAATCATCTTGATAGAGTCATAGTATTTGAATCCAAATTCTTAATATAATTCTGTTATTATTTATGTAACTTGACATTTGATATGTAGAGGAATATTGTTAATGTCAATGAAAGTTACATTTCAACTTGCAATCCACTTAAAACCAAAATATCTAGATGAAAAGAGGGGAAAGTAAAGTAATGACATTATCTGAAGTCTGTCAGC
>NW_006343778.1:0-450 GCF_000327345.1 Myotis davidii
CAACCCAAGTACATGCCCTTGACTGGGAACTGAACCCTAAACCCTTTGGTGTGCAGGCCAACTCTCTCACCACTGAGTCAGGCCGGCGAAGGCAATGCCTTTTTTTATAGCTTTCATCTTCTGCCTTCTCCTCCACACTATAATCCCCTTTGAACCATCATCTTCAAAAAGGAATCTAGTATCCCATTTAGCTTGGGACAGCTGTATAAACTTCATGCCCCTATAAGCTTTCTTAAGATCCTCCAATTATATACCTGCAATTGTCAGTGGAACATGAATGTAATGTCCCATGAGACCTCTTCTTTAGTTCTTTTTGTCGTCTTTTACATAGTCTCTTGCTTTTCTGAAGGTTGTTGTAGTGGGTTTTATTTTACAATTATGGTTGTAACATATGTCTTGTTCTATAAACTCTTCTACCCTAGGACCTTGACAATCCCATCAACCCAATAT
>NW_006343779.1:0-450 GCF_000327345.1 Myotis davidii
CTTTCCTTTTACTAATCTGTCCACAGGAATTATCTGCAGAGAAACATCAAGACTGTTTAGCTCACAGCAAGAGGTTTTTGGAAAGTGTCAAATATGTCAATGCATCAATCAGTATAAAGCTCTGCCTGCCAAGGAAAAATATATAGTTTAGAGGCAAGAACTGACTATAAAGTAAGCCCCTGAAACTTTATAGAGCAAATTTTATCCACAGAATAGTTCTACCTACCAAGCCCTCTCCAAGTCCATCAAAAAGAATCAGAAATGCAAATGGAACAAGTATCATATACAAGTCCCATACACATTCCCAAGCACATCCTAAGATATGTCATTCCACTGTAAAAAGTCAGTCTCCTGTGTAACTTGCATGGCCACAGTGCCTGTCACAAAGTATAAAATCCAGAGCATACTATCCACATGTGTCTACAATAAACTGTGATTTTAAAAAATTGT
>NW_006343780.1:0-450 GCF_000327345.1 Myotis davidii
AGATCTTACGGTGACAAAGGTTTACCTCTATAGACACCTCACCTAAAGGTTTAAGGATTGTGCCACTGGACCCATCAAGAAACCTTGAGACTACATCTGCACGGTAATTTGAATGCCTAGGTGGGGTTGAGCCTCAAAGTCAGCCAGTCTGACTCTGGATCCCAACTACAAAAGGGCCATCATCAATCAAGAACCAATTACAACAGGAAGGTCCAAAAATATCCACACAAGAAACATTCCTAGAGCAGCTAGTTTAGGAGATCAAAGAGATTGCACCATTCGGGAGGCACAGGACACCTTCTCCAGGAGACTACCCCACCAAGGGTGAGAGTCAAAAACATGGAAAGAAACATAAAGAGACAGCCAACATGTGGAGACAAAGAAATAGGCCTAAAATAAAAAAATAGAAGGAAACTTGAAAAAAAGCTAAATGAAATGGAGGCAAGCAAT
>NW_006343781.1:0-450 GCF_000327345.1 Myotis davidii
TGACATATCTGTCGTAAATATGTTGTCTTTTTATAGTGTTTTTCTTTAATTGAATGAAATTAAATGTTCTACCTGAATTGTGAGCCATCAGAGAAAGGAAAATAACAAGTGAAGGAAAGAAAAAGAATAAAGGTCTGAAAGGTAACTACAACTCAGCACTTCTACAACAATATTTTAGCTTTGAAGTCTGTTACTTCTTTATCCTAGGGCTTAATAAAGAACCAAGATCATAATTTAGTCTGCTAAATTCTAACTCACTACATTTATGTCATTTATTGTTGATATAGTTTTTGTTTGTATCTTATTTAAAAGCTGTTCTTTAAATTGCATGAGAAGTCTCTTCTGAGTTGACTTTTGTTAATAAAATTCTGTTTCGACCTGTTTAGAGACATGTTTCCCTTAACTCTTATATTTAGTTAAACCATTAGCATATAAATCCGATTGCAATAA
>NW_006343782.1:0-450 GCF_000327345.1 Myotis davidii
AAGTAGGATACAAAATGTTAGAATAGGATAAAACTAATTTTGTAAAAGAAAAAAGTACATATATGTATGACTATATATATGTAATGATATGAAGAAAATATTTACCAAAACGCTATGGGAAGAGTCCTGTGAGGTTTAAGACTCCAAGCTGGATATTCAGTTTCAAAGTTGGTAATCTCCATAATGGGTATGGTTGTGTGTGTGGGTGTGTGTGTGTATTAAGTTTGAATGTGGGAGCTAGAGAAGTGCTCTACAGAGAGGGAGGAGTGGAAGCAGAGCCAGGAAAGGGGAGCCACATAGGAGGTTGGGGTGGGCTGCTCTGAGGAGGAGTTTGGGAGAACAAAACTGACTAAGGCAGATTGTAAACTTGTTAGCTGTGGAGAAAGCCCATCAAAAAGTGTTAAGTGAAGTCTACTTGATCACTAAAGTTTTTTTTTTTTTTTTTTTTTT
>NW_006343783.1:0-450 GCF_000327345.1 Myotis davidii
ACATGCTACAGGCTAATGGCTTAGTTCATCTGCACTCTGCTTCCCGCTGCAGAGATGTGTGGGACCCACTCATGGGCTCACAGCTGGGAAACAGGCATTATGACACAATGGAACAGTAAATCCATTGCAGCCACAACAGCTATAGCAGCCAGCCAGAGAGAAAGTTCAGTGATGGAAGAGGCAGTTATGGTGGCTACAGCAGTAGACATTTATGATTGAGTTAGCAACTAAATTCTGAAACTCAGTAGAATCTGAGAGATTTCAAGTGTAAGGGGTTCAAAAAGAGTCATCCAAAAATGTTTGTCTGTGGTGTGTATTGTTTTGAGATAAAGGCAACCAAGACCCTAGGATATTCTCCCCCATCGCCTCTTAACTACCTAAAAGAATTTGAATTAGGAGCCTTGCCCATAAAAGGAGATTATCAGAGTTAATCTTTTTTGACCTGAATAC
>NW_006343784.1:0-450 GCF_000327345.1 Myotis davidii
TAAAAAAAGTTATGAAAATGGATGGTGAGGATGGTTGCACAATATTGTGAATGTATTTAATACCACAGAACTACTTAAAATAATTAAAATGTATACTTTGCCAGTATTTTTAAAATGCTCTAATAGCATCATTTTTCTTTACCACTGTTTATCAAAATTGGAGTTTCTTTACCCAGTATAACAAATAGCGTTTTTTTTGGTGTACGTAATTAGGTAGGTTCTTAAAATTGAGATAAAATTCACCATTTTAACCATTCCAAAGTGTACTATTCACTGATTTTTAGCTTATCCATATGGTTGTGCATCTAATATCACTATCGGACTCCAGAACATTTCTATCATTTCAAAAAAGGAACCCATAACCGTTAGCAATCACTAGTAATTTCTCCTTTCCTTATCCCCTGGCAATCAATAATACAATCTCTGTCCGTGTATTTGCCTATTTTGGAC
>NW_006343785.1:0-450 GCF_000327345.1 Myotis davidii
ATAGAGTTTTCTTTAATGGTCATAAAATGAGATATTGGTGATATGTGTCCTAAATGCCACTAAATTGTATACCTCAAATGGCTACATAGAAAGTAAGAAGTGATGCCTACATACAGCTGAGAAAAGAATTATAAAATAATAATAATATATGAGTACTAAGTTAATAGAGGGAAAATGGAATTGAATATATATATTTACTTAAAACAGAGAAAGACAAGAGGAATATATGTCAAACAGATGAATCAAATAGCAAATATAGTAATAAGGAAACAATAGATGCAAATGTATTATGATTAAATCAGATGTACATAGACAATATTATCCAGAAATATAATAATTATTGCTTTACATAAATGAGCAATATCCAGCATTACATTTTTAACAATGCACACCCGACAGCCATAAGGACAAAGAAAAGTTTAAAGTGATGGAAAAGAAATACCATTTAAA
>NW_006343786.1:0-450 GCF_000327345.1 Myotis davidii
TGTGTTCAACTATGTTGTTCAGTTAAGTCATAGTTCATTGTTTTACAATCCCCTTAGTCCCAAATCTTTAAATTTGTTTTTCCGTATGTTTCCAAATTACCAGGATATTGAGGTTGTCTTAGATGTGAACCATCTACCCTGTTGTGATTGTTAGTTTCCATATCTGTGCCTTCAAAGGCCCAGTGAGAACTCAGAGCATCTGAGATGCACAGAAAGAATGGTCCTTTCTTTGTTGTTGCCTAATGTATTCCCTGGGCCTAGAACAGTGGCATGTAGTAGAATCTCAGTGGCTGTAGTACAGTGAGTGACTAGAATCAGTAAATGAATCAACACCTTCCCTTCCTCTCCATAGGCTTACCTTTCTTTCTAAGTTATCCAAGAAGAGGAAACAGCATGTACGATGGCAGTCAGGCAAGAATAGCATGGTGTGTTTGGGAAGACCACCAACCT
>NW_006343787.1:0-450 GCF_000327345.1 Myotis davidii
GGGAATCGAACTTTGACCTCCTGGTTCATAGGTAGCCATGCCAGCTGGGCCAGGGCACGGGTCTTAACCAGAACAGGGTGTGCCTAGCCGGGAACTGTGGCCCTCCCTCTTCAGAGGGCCTTGGAGGTCTGTTCTGATCCTCTCCCATCTTGGTGTGCCAGGCCACATGATCCCTGGAGTGGGTGTGAGACCATCAGGGACTGAACAGGACTATCTGGACAAAGGGTGGGAAGCTCAGGGCACTTGGGTCCCTCCTTCCTGTGGTGGCAGATGTTGAAAGGGTCTGTGCTGTCAGGGTGCTTTGACCCCTGGGGAGATCTTGGCGACAGATGAGGAGTGCACCCAGGGCCCTTCCCCAGGCTGTGCTCCTCCTTGTTACCCAAATCCTGCGTCCTTGAAACAGCTCCCTCCTGGGACCTGTGGACCTGCTTTTCTCTCTCCTGGCCACTG
>NW_006343788.1:0-450 GCF_000327345.1 Myotis davidii
TTTGCATACTAGCCTTTTATTATATAGGATGATTCTTTATGTATCTTGCCCATTTAATGATCAAAAGTCTTATTTCCAGGACTGATGGGCAGTGGTCAAACATTTGAATTTTTACATATTATTCTGTCCGAATGAAAGTAATTTAAAATTAATCTTCATCTCTTTATAGTTTCAAATTTTTGTACTAAATGACCAGAAAAGCCTAAGTTCCCCCCAGGCTTTCTAGATATATTGTTTTCCCTTGCACTGTGGGATTTTCTCCTACGAACTGAATGATGGGAATGCTAAAATCTGATAGATTAGCAATGAAATCTTTCATGCCATTTCCTGAGATTCCTCTCAGATTTATGGTTGCACACTTAGAGATAACATGAGGCAGAAATGTTGGGTAAGAAATAAAACCGTATTTCCCTCTTTCTTACTTCAGTGGAGTACAATTTTCATTTATTC
>NW_006343789.1:0-450 GCF_000327345.1 Myotis davidii
AAGTTAATGATGGTGAATATAGTATTGACCCATCTACTTTCTTTTTTCTTTTTTTACTGACAGCTCTTTTTGAGATATAGTTCACATATCACACAATTCATCTTTTTGAAATGTACAATTCAATGGCTTTCAGTGTATTTACAGATAGCTGTAACTATAACCACAATCAATTTTAAAATGTTTTCATCCCCTTTGAAAGAAATCGTTAGTATTCACTACTCATTGCCCCCCAGACCTCCATAGTCGTAGGAAATCATTCATGGACATTCTGTCCCTATAGTTTTTCCAATTTTGGACACTTCATGTAAATGAAAGCATACACTATATGGTCTTTTATGATGGGCTTCTCTAGTTAGCAAGATGTTTTCAAGGTTCATCCAGGTTGCAGCATATATCAGTTCTTCATTTCTTTCTCTAGCTGAATAATATCCCATTGTATGGATATACCAC
>NW_006343790.1:0-450 GCF_000327345.1 Myotis davidii
GGGTTCTTTCCATATATATTCTAGCTACCAAGAAATAATAACAAATTATAGTTGTACACCTAGACAAATATTGTTGAAACTCCCAAACTCCCAATTCAAGGGAAAAGTAATGAATCCTACAATCATCCAAGCAAAAAATGGTCACTTGTGAAGGAAGAAAAATCTAACTGATTTTAGAATTTTTCTTCTCTATGAGATGCTAGAAGAATTTGGAGTGCTGTAAATAGCCTGAGTTTTTAAAATAGTTTTATTTATTTATTTTTTTCAATATACAATGCATTTAAATAGTTGAAAATTCAAAAGTGACAGAATGGTATACAAAGGAAATGTCTCTTTCCACTTCTGTCCCTAAGCTCTCCAGTTAACCTGTCCATAGGCAACCAACTTTTATCAGGTTTCTGTATGTGTCTTTCCCATTATATCTTATACACATGTATGCAAATTTATTTT
>NW_006343791.1:0-450 GCF_000327345.1 Myotis davidii
CCTGGACCTGCTGGGGCTGGACCCCAACAGATGTTGTTGGTTTTTTTCAACATCATAACTAAAGATTTGCAGCACTAAACATACACCAGTCTCAGAAACGGTAGGCAATTCAATAGAATCTTTCCAAAGGAGAGTGAAGCACTAAAAGATGCGTGTGGGGCTTTCTGCATGCCTTAGCAGAATAGAGGCTGGACCCAGCTAGTGATGAATCCTGTGGGAGGACTGGGTCTACT
Organism: Myotis davidii; assembly: GCF_000327345.1. NCBI lineage: Eukaryota > Metazoa > Chordata > Mammalia > Chiroptera > Vespertilionidae > Myotis > Myotis davidii. Next base: position 234 of record NW_006343791.1, read on the forward strand.
CCGGGTCTCCCTCCGGATTATTCTGCACCAGGACATGCGTGAAGTGTCCTGTTTTGTTCTATCCAATTTACAAAAATTGTGCTTTGAACTCTGTCAGAATCATTGTGCCTCTTATTCATACAGATTTCTGAGCTCCATTCCCAGAGATCAGACAACGAAAGGTCTGAGAAGGGACCTGGACACCTGTATTTTTAAAGGATCTAGAGGTGATTTGGGT
>NW_006343792.1:0-450 GCF_000327345.1 Myotis davidii
TCACTAATGGTTTGTGTTTTTTTGTGTGCCAGGAATTGTGCTGGGCACACTATATGCATAATGTCATTTAATCCTCATTGTAACTCTAGGAGTTAAGGGTTAGAATATTCTCTCTGTTACAGAGAAAAACGAGGTTCCGAGAAGTGAGGTAATAAAAGTTAATGTTTACTGAGCACTAGCCAAGTGTCGGACTCCGTGCTCTTGCTGTACATGGTACTCTCATTAAATCTCGGACTGACGCTACGCGATATGTACTGTTCTTACCCCCATTTTACAGAGGAGGGAGACAAAGGGTAGCCCGATTGCCTTAAATCACACTGATAATTAGATAAGCCCAACGGCGCCCTACTGGCCACCGTGCGTGCAGCTTAAACTCATGCATTCCTTCTTTTTTTAAATATAGATGAATCTTTTTTTGCCGGAGCCGGTTTGGCTCAGTGGACAGAGCGT
>NW_006343793.1:0-450 GCF_000327345.1 Myotis davidii
GTGCGCTTGCCCCTCCATGCACTGCACGATTGCCCCTCATATCCTTGATGATACTTCCACTGTCAACATCATCATCCCTAAGAACACACGCAACTCCCCGTGTCTGACCAACGCAGCCTGCCCAGGCCTGGGTCCCCGGGGCTCACCTTCCCTGCACCCCAATACCAGCACCCTAACTTCTTCTTAAAGAAAAATAATGCTCATTCTACCTGCCTTCTATAAAAGTAAAATGTGTTCATTTCAGGAAACTTGAAAAACCATGGAAAGTATAAAGAAAATAAACACCACCAAGACCAAGGCGTCCCAACCTCAGTGCCATTCATGCTTTCAAACCGGAATCATCTTTTCGTGACAAGGACTGTCCTGTGCCTTGTGGGGTGGTTAGTAATACCACTGACCCCTCCTACCTGGAAGCCAGCAGCACCCCCGCCCCAGCTGTGACAACCACAA
>NW_006343794.1:0-450 GCF_000327345.1 Myotis davidii
ATTTTGCACACACACGAGTGTATCTATAGCAGTGGCTGTCAGCCCCAGATGTGCATTTGAATCACCTTTAAAAATCCCAACACCCAGGGCAACCCACCTCAGATCCACTACTTCAGACTCTCTGAGAGTAGGACCGGGGCATCCTCGTGATTTTAGTGTCCAGCCAGGAATGGGCATCACTGACCGTGTAGGGGAAATTGATTGGTCAAGAGCACATAGATTGGTAAATTTGCTAGATATTGCCAAATGGTTTTCAGAGGGGCTTATGCCAACTTGCACTCCCACCTGGTATGGGTAAGAGGGCCTGAGTCTCACCAACAAAGTAGGCTCATCAAACTTTGATTTTTGCCAACCTGCTAACTTTTTAAAAAGTATCTCAGTCCTACTTTAATTTGCATTTGTTATTAGGGGTTGATATTGAGCATCCTTTTGCTTTTACACTTTACACAT
>NW_006343795.1:0-450 GCF_000327345.1 Myotis davidii
CATATGCAAATGAAATGACAGCAAATGTCAAGTTATACATGCTTGACACAACGCTCAATTGTGTGGTGCCCAGTGGATGCAAAATAGGGATTTGGGGGAAGAGGACACTCCAAGGAAGACAGAGGTCCTGAGCCGGACCACAAGGATAGTGGAGCCTTTGGAGAATATAGAGGGGTATGCTCTGGGTCAGCGGTCGCCAACTGTAAGGTCCGAAAGGTTGGCGACCACTGCTCTAGGTAACAGGTGAAGGAGCAACAGCACAACTGTCTCAGGTTATTATAATATCTCCCACCCTTGACGTTGGAAAAGTTTGTATGGTCCAGTTTGTTGTTTTTAGTGTTTGTTTCATTTGGCTCAGAGCAAGATATAAGCTACCTAACACAATTGCTATCAGTCATGATAAAAATGACCCAAATGTTGGCAAAGTTGACTATGTATTTCTACAAACCT
>NW_006343796.1:0-450 GCF_000327345.1 Myotis davidii
CCCCGCACAGTGAGGTTAGACCTGGAAGGACTGGTAGGAATTGGTCAGGTAGATGAGTGAGAAAAGCCTTCCAGGCCAGGAGAGCAAGAGCAAGCACCAAGGGCAGGAGGAATCCAGCTCATGATGTGTTTGGAAAATGACAATTACTCTTACCTTACCTAGAATGAGGCCAGGGCTTGGCAAGTTCCACGATGGTCATTCAGCATGTGAGGCTCAAGAACAGCCCTAGTTTAAATCCCCTCTCACCTCTCACAAACCAGATAACCCGGGGGGGCCTGTCTCACAAGCTTGCTCAGTGCTGATTGTTTCTCTTAGAAGTTATTTCGCAAAGACAACCTCACTGAAGTCCCACCCGCTTCGGGACACCTTTCTCACTCCTCAAACTTGCTCTGACCTCTTTACTTTCTCTGAACCCCACTTGCACGTTCTGTCAGTATTTATCCAGTTGGG
>NW_006343797.1:0-450 GCF_000327345.1 Myotis davidii
TATCCTTCTCCATTAACTAGGAGGCATAACTAGCCACCAGATTCAAGTTTGCCAGTGCAAAGAACCTCACTTGTTTATTAGTTTCACATTTCAGGTCAATTCAATCTAACTAACATTTTTGAGAACTCCAGATGTCTAGATCCTGGGAATCGCAGGTATAAGACATGACGTCTGTCCTCCAAAAGCACACAGTTGATTGTATTTTGGGGCCATTCATATTGCTATTGCCATGTCCTCAGGGTAGAATGGCTGCTACATGTACTTTAGTTTGTTAGCTAGATTGAATCACTTTTAGTAATATCATCAGTGAGAGTTGTTACCTAGTAAAATTAGTAGAAAAAAGAAAAAGACTGAATGTTTTAATTACTTTTTTGCTCGTAGAAAAGGCAATTATGTTATGCATACATGGCTATAGAAAAAAATCGTAAAAGAGTTGAGGGGTGAGGAGGT
>NW_006343798.1:0-450 GCF_000327345.1 Myotis davidii
CGCGACCCACAGGTTGAGAACCGCTATTATAGAAGCTACAGACTATCAAAGCTCTACAGAAAATATACAATGGAAAAACAAGTCAATTGTAGTTTGTGAAATAGGTTAAAAATAGACACAAATCAATTGTTTGACAATCATTCAAAGAGATTTTCTTAAACATATATAATAATATAGCTTTGGGGTCAAAGGAATAAGATTGAATAGGTACCATGTTTTGTGCCCTCAAGCACTGGATAGTCTATTTAGCAAGTCAGACAAGAAACAGGTCTGGCTTACTGTAGCACATTGTGGTAAGTGCTAAAATCTTGGTTAGCACAGAGGACCATCAGTGCATTGAAAGTTAATAAATTTCAGGGGAGGGTTTCATGACAGTTTTTCAACCTTAAAATAGAGGAGTTGGCCAAGAAAAATTGGTCTAGTACAGTGATGGCGAACCTATGACACACG
>NW_006343799.1:0-450 GCF_000327345.1 Myotis davidii
AACTTCAAGCTTCTTGAGCTGCTACCAAAGCAAATTTCCAGGAGACCGTTTCCATGAACAACTGCTCACAGGAGATGTTGTGCCTTTGAAGTGTCTTATCAGAAGAGACAGCAGGCTGTGATATTAGATTTCCTATCACCTCCCACTGATAGAAAAGCAATGCTCAGTTAAATCTAAATTAACAAAAGGTAAAGGAACTGGTACCAACTCGGGCCCCAAACCTCTTCTTTCTTTATTCACTTGAGGACTCCTTCTTGTACCTCAAGGACAAGAATGTAAGCAGGGTCCCAAACAGAAAAGTAAAAATGACCCAGTCATTTGAAAATACCTTATTAGTTTGAAAATCATAAGCAAAGAGCTATGGTCCTCCTATCTCTCTTAGCCGACCTTCCTCCCCACTTATGGGGAAATGGAGTTTAACCTAAGTTTCTAACCTAGAAACACTTATTT
>NW_006343800.1:0-450 GCF_000327345.1 Myotis davidii
GAAACATCAATGATGAGAGAGAATTATTGACCTATTGCCTTTTGCACATCCCCTACTGGGGATCTGAGCATGCAACCCAGGCATGTGCACTAAGAATTGAACCCTGTCCTGGTTCGTGGATTGGCACTTAACCACTGAACCACATCGGCTGGGCTGTAATTTGTTGTTGTTTTTTTCATATAATCATATATTTTGGGTATTTTTCCATGCTCACAGAGCAAAAACCTAATTTTTACCTTTAATGGCTGCTTGGTAATCCAAGCTACACATTGTACTAATCCCTTTTTGATTGATATTTATGTCACTAGTTGTTTTTCAATAACATAAATGCCATCATATTTAATATTCCTGAACATATACTTCTGTGTACTTTTCCTTTCCTGTGGATATATTATTTGAAGTAGATTTTTATACTAAAATTCCCACATTTTCAGAGCACATATTGTGAAA
>NW_006343801.1:0-450 GCF_000327345.1 Myotis davidii
CCAGCATTCAGAGCTTAGGTTCTTGGCCTTGACTGCGCATTGGAATATCTGGGAGAGCCTTAAAATACGGATGCCTAGGCCCCATCCCCAAGGGATTCCGGTTTTAATTATTTGCATTATATCTTGGGTATCTAGAGTTTATAAACCTCCCTAGGTGATTCCACTCTTACCCAAAGTTGAGAGCCACTGGTTTGGCTCTCCTAACTCTTAAAGGCTCATTCCTCCTAGATGTATATTCCAGACTCGACTCATCTTCCGAGTTACTGCCCAGGGTATCCACTTACTCACTTACTTGGATGAGTTGCAACCACCTCAATGTTAACACATCTGAAGGGGAACATGCTACATCTTTATCTGCCGCATCTCAGCAGACTGCAACCACAGTAAGTCTCACTTAACATCATGGATAGGTTTTGTGACTTGAAGCAAAAGGACCTATAACAAAATCAA
>NW_006343802.1:0-450 GCF_000327345.1 Myotis davidii
CACACACACACACACACACACCCCAAGCTCATTACTTGGAAAACTTTATTTTTTTGTCACTTCTTCATCGTGCTTCACATGCTCCCTGAAGGCAGCTAAGACATTATAGCCAATTTACAAAGGCGGCAAGAGCGGTCCAGTGAAATTGGATGACGTCGGAATTCATGATTTTTTCCTACACTAGAGGATCCACAGTTAAGAAGGCAAATCACTCACCCCTAGTCTACCTTAAAACATGAAGACTCATTTTTGCCAGTTATAATAAGTCATGTTTGTGAGGAGTCACATAGACTTTAATCCAATATGCAACTCTGCCATTGCCAGCTGTGTGACTGTAGGCACATTACTTAACCTTTCTGAAGTTCACTTTCCTCTTGTATAAAAAGACCTACTTCTTGGTGTTAAAGCATATAAGCATTTAGGACAGTAGGCCTGGCACAAAAATCACTA
>NW_006343803.1:0-450 GCF_000327345.1 Myotis davidii
CTCTCTCCCTCTCCTTTCCTCTCTGAAATGAATTTTAAAAAAAATGATACCTTACATCTTAGGTTCCAGTTTAGGTGAATCTCAGGATCAAGTCGGCTCTGAAATGACTGATCCGTACTGTGTGAACATTTTAAAGATTATAATGTGGTTCTAAAGTGTTTTCCTGAAACATAACAGTTTACCTACTCACCATTCACATTACAGGCCATCTGACACTTGGAAAGATTATTGTTTCCCAATATTAACGCCGCTTTGTTAAGGTCATGGAACTGATGTGCAATGAGCTGACATATTTCGAACATATGATTTTGTCAGTTTTGACATATACTAGTGTAAGCCCATGAAATTAAATAGTGAACATGAAATCATGTATTTATTCAATGAAATTGTTTTCCCATGTGAAATATGAATGTATATGTGACATGGCAGCATGATTTATGACTGTATTTT
>NW_006343804.1:0-450 GCF_000327345.1 Myotis davidii
TCAAGATTGATACAACAGAAGGGCCCAAATGATCCGCACAAGAGACATTCCTGGAGTACCAGTAACAGGTGATCAAGAAGACTGCACCACTGGACCCCTCAGGACATCTACTACATAAGGCCGCCTCACAAAGACTGAGAGTTGTAGAAAATCTATTTAACACATAGAAATAAACAGAAGGAAACAGCCAAAATGTGGAGACAAAAAGTCAGGCCCCAAATGAAAGAACAAGAGAAAACTCCATAAACGATAGCTAAATTAAGTGGAGGCAAGCAACTTATCAGATATAGAGTTAAGAAGCATAGTTATAATGATGCTGAAAAATCTTATAGGAGCTACAAGGAACTTATTGAGAACTATATAAGAACTTACAAGGAACTTACAACAGCCTGATAAAGAACATAGAAACCACAAAAAAGTCAGAAATGAAGAATGCAATATCTGAAATGA
>NW_006343805.1:0-450 GCF_000327345.1 Myotis davidii
TATCCTCTGGTGAGGATTAACAAAAAAAGAAAAAAGAAGTTAACACCCCTGTCTCCCATGCACTGTGGGATGGTGGGAGCCTTCCTGCAACCTGTAAAATTTCCTTCTGCCATGAAAATGAAAGAAAGTTCACTTTTCCTTTGAGTAGGGCCAACTAGCAAATGCAAACAGCCTGTGATTCTCCTCACACAGGTACTTAAAAACTTCCCACTCTTTGTTTCAATACAGTTCAGTTTCAACTGCATTCTCCTGTTCCTTCTCTATTGCAATGGCTTGGAAAAAAGTTTTCCTTGCTTGTTTAACTTTGTCAGGTGCAATTTTTATTTGGTATATTTTAGGTGTAATAATCTCATTTAATGCTCACAGCAACTCAAAGGTGTTACATATGATTATTCTTCTTAATGTTTTGTTCATTCAAAAGTTTTCATGCAGCCCTAGCTGGTTTGGCTC
>NW_006343806.1:0-450 GCF_000327345.1 Myotis davidii
ACAGCATGTTACTGTACTGAGTACTGTAGGCAACTGCAACAAAATAGTATTTTTGTATCTAACCATAGCTAAACATAGAAAAGATACAGTTAAAAATAGTATAAACAATAAAAAATGGTTCACTGGTAGCTGGCACTTACCTTTAACAGAGCTTGCAGAACTGAAAGTTGCTCTGGGGAGTCAGTGAGTGAGTGGTGCATGAATGTGAAAGTTTAGGACATACTGTACACTTCTGTAGACCTTATAAACACTGCACATTTATGTTAACCAAACTAAAAAAATATATCTTTCTCTATTTCATAAATTAACCTTATAACTTTATAAGCTTGTAACCTTATAAGCTCTTTAACTTTTTAAAACCTTTTAACTCTTTTATAGCAACACATATCTTAAAACACACATTGAACATCAGTGAAAAAATCCTTCTGTCCTTATTCTGTAAGTTTTTTT
>NW_006343807.1:0-450 GCF_000327345.1 Myotis davidii
TGAAATGCAACAGCTCGCTTTTAATAACAGCATACACAATCTAGAGAAAGCCCCATAGTCCCTGTCCCGGAGCCCAGTGCACACCCTTGGAGCACAGAATAAAAACAGACGGAACAAGCCCCTCAATTCCTATCCTGCCCCCACCAAGGGGGCCTCTAATGAACAGCAGGATCCCTCAGCTATTTCCAGGGACTTCAGACCCAGCCACGAAGCAACAGAGACCGGCGACCGCTCCCAGGGAGCTGGCCAGGCCTCCTGCTGAGGGCTCCGCTTTGAGAAGGGCACGTTCATCCTCACAGGCAGAGATCCTGGCGGGCACCAGGCCACAGGCAAGCCCGGGGCTCCTGTGCCACCCACACCTGACCATACCGGCTGCATAGAAGCCAATCCCCTTCGCCTCAGTGCGTTGGTCTGAGAAATGGGACCAGCACACTCAGGCAAGGGAGGTAA
>NW_006343808.1:0-450 GCF_000327345.1 Myotis davidii
AGATAGATAGATAGACAGACAGACAGACAGATATGTAAATATAGTGAAAAGCACTAGAAGCCTAAACAGAAAGTTATGTATGAGTGCCTGCTTCTGGAAAGTAGAACTGCCTATGAAAAGTGATGGGGCAACAAGTCCTTTGCTTTTCAATAAAAGTTCTTTTGTAATCTATGATTTAAAAAATTGTATTAAGTATATGTACCTTTTGATTTAAAAAAAGAAAAATACTCAGCCATTGTTCTTTTTTTAATAATTCCCTTTAGGTGATCATCCATATTCAACTCAAAAGGGATTAAATAAAGTATGGATGACTAACACAAAGCTATAATTACTCTAAGTTCTCAGAGCCTTGCCTCAGTTTTATAATGGTTACAAACAACAGAAAGCACTTAGTTTACAGACATTACTAAATTGTGTACACTATTAAGGTTAGAATTGTATTTTATTTAG
>NW_006343809.1:0-450 GCF_000327345.1 Myotis davidii
GTACAGGATGACACTCCAACCAACTGAGCTACCGGCCAGGGCTCTAGTCTCTGTTTTTTTGTATGTTGTTTTTCTTATGACCACAAACTTTGGGTGTCCCCAAAAGCTTTGTCCTTGACCTCTCATTTCCTTTCTGTAAACTCATACCTTTTCTCTTATCATTGGTCTACCACCTCTAATGGGAAAGCCCTCACCATAAGCACAATCAGCTGTGAAGGCTTCTTAACTCAATTGTTCAATGGTCATCCTGAACTCAATGTCTCATACATACCCACAAATGTCCCCAAGTTGCAAAGAGATTGCTCCCCCTCTCTCTCCCACTAATCACTTCACTTTTCCTCTTCTAACCACATGCAGCCAGAAATCACAAAACCCTACACATTCTTTTTTTAATTGATAAGTACTTTTACTGTATTTATTTAATTAAATTTATTGGGGTGACATTGGTTA
>NW_006343810.1:0-450 GCF_000327345.1 Myotis davidii
CTGAGGGACCCCACCCATGCACAAATTTGTGCAGCATGCCTCTAGTTTTTAATAATAAGCAGGTAAAAGGTAACCTAACTACAACTTTCATAGATTAGTATACATTCCAAATGTTCCAAATCTGAATCCATTACTTTTGATGCTAATAGCCATACTGTCCCTATAAAAGATTTACCTAACACATAAGAATTTAAGGGAAGTATGATGCAGCTACATGATAAATGCCCTTAATCTCATTCTTATGACTAGAAAACTTCAAGCTATTCTTTAAAGCTCCTTATAAGAAAGAATGGAAATAAAATGAATACAGTATTTTAAAAATAAAATCTCATTTCCATTTCACCAAATAGCAGTGTTTCACCTAGCTAATACTATGATTATAATTATCCTGTAACCTTGACCATATTTTATTGAAAGATCAATAAACAAAAGTAATCCATAAATAAAAAA
>NW_006343811.1:0-450 GCF_000327345.1 Myotis davidii
GGAAGGCCTACTGCATGAATCTCTTCGTGCAACGGGCCTCTACTGTATTTATAAAAAGATTATTCATGTTTATCTGAAATTCAAATTTAACTGTCATATTTTTCCAGTAATTCCACTTGTGCTGTAATTCCCTGACATGATGTAACTGCTCTCATTCACAAGGAGTGATTCTGTTGTGAGGAATCAGCAAATAGGAGAAAATACATGGAGGAGAATAAGACAACATGAAGAGAGAGAAATGGCCAGCTTGCATTCATGTATCCCACCTGACCCCTGCCATTTCATCTCCAGCCACCATCTGAATAACTGTATGAGAATCCCTAAGCCAGAAATCCAGATGAATCCTTGCTTAAATCATGACATGCAAAACCGCGAGTGATAAGAAATTGACAATAGCGGCTATGTCACTAAATTCTGTGAGCTTTATTGTGCAATGATGTTAGCTGGCAT
>NW_006343812.1:0-450 GCF_000327345.1 Myotis davidii
CCTTCCTCTCTCTGAACTCAATAAAAACATATTGAAAAATAATAATGATTTCCTTAAAGCCATGTTTCAAAAATTAACAAATTCTAGATGTTTATTTTAACCAATCCTAGACAGAGTAGGGATATCCTGCTAAAACACTGTATAGTTAAAGAGAAGCCATTTGGCTAAGAAGTTTCAGAACTCTAGAGCACCCAAGGTATCCTACAACCTTCATGGTTTCAAGGTGGAACACTTTTTGTCTTCTAAGGTGACCCTCCTTTGGTGCCATAACTATATTGCTCAACAGTCCATTGCTGAATTGAACAAATAATTAAGTTATCAATTGTTGAATAATAACTCAATTCAGTGACATTAGGCTCATACAGAACCACCATATTGCAGACATTATCTGACCTGCTCCCTTAGCTTTTGTTGAGGGTTTACAAATATTTTAGCAGGAAGAAAAAAAAA
>NW_006343813.1:0-450 GCF_000327345.1 Myotis davidii
GGCTCATCCCTCTCATTGTTATCCTCTAGAAATCAGCATGGTGGACACCTGGTGTGGGCAAATGTGGTTTCCTGGCAGACTGGCTCATACTCTTAGGGAACTGCTTTAACTAATTTCCACTTTTCTTCACAATTCGAGGTGTGGAAGTGTCCTGGGTTTATCCTCTTTCATGGCTTCTCTGGATCCATAGGGAGCTTCTCCACTTTGAAATTGAATTTTGCAATGATCTCTGGTGGAAGAAATCTAAGTTTTTATCCCACCCTCAACATACTAGTAAATGATATTATACTTTTTCTACTACTTCTATTTGTCATTCTGGGTAAATTACACCTAAGGATCATATTTCTGTTTTCAATATCATCATGTACTTCCTGGATTTTAAAAATATATTAAACGTGAAATACTTTAAGGCATTTTTAACTTTTTGAGGGTGTTCATTTGATAGTAGCT
>NW_006343814.1:0-450 GCF_000327345.1 Myotis davidii
GCTGGGCCGCAAAAATATTCATTGTGGGCCGTGTGTGGCCCACGGGCTGTGAGTTTGACATTTTCTTTTTACATTATTTTGAAACTTAGTTTTAAAATGTTTTTTTGAACTCCTAAATTCTGGTTGCCAGGGAAACAGGAGTGAACAGAATGATACAGCCCTGCTTTCATGGAGCGTCTGTTCTAGGGAGGGGAGGCATATCAGACGGTAGTAACTGCAAATGAGGGCAGGGGACCAGGAAGGGGATAGAGTTGAGCAGCAGGAAGCCTCGCTGGGAGAGCGGCATTTAAATTATGACCTGAAAGGTGACAGTTGACCGGACATTCAGGCGGGCAGGGCCCTGAGGGGCCGTGAGCATGACAAGGTCCTGGAGACCTGGTTGTAGCCACTGTGGGCGCGGGTGCCCAGGGAGCTCAGGTGGGGAGCAGTGATCACAGTCTGGGATGCCCA
>NW_006343815.1:0-450 GCF_000327345.1 Myotis davidii
TGCATATTACCCTTTTATTAGATAGGATTAGATAAACACAGAAAAGTTTCATTCAGTTCAGCACATGCCTACTATGTGCCACAGATTGTGGCTTCTGCCCATGAGGAGCTTGCAAGCAAATGGAGGAGACAGGTAGATACCTAAATAGGTCAGTTCTACTTAAGGCAGGTGCTAAGATAAGAGGGTGCAAGATGCTATGAAGATACTAGTATGAGCTTTTGTCAGACCTGAAGACTTAAGTATAGCTTCCAAAGATCTGACAACTTCTTTCCATCTCTGCCGTTATAACGGTGATCTACACCACCATCACTTCCTACCTGGGTCTCTGCAATTGCTTCCTAACTGGTCTGCTTGCTTCCACTCTGGCCCCCATACAAGGGGCCAACACTAGTTTTTTGCTTTGGGGTTTTTTGTTTGTTTGTTTTGTGTATGTGCATTTAATGTAATTCA
>NW_006343816.1:0-450 GCF_000327345.1 Myotis davidii
AAGTAGAAGAGTGATTTTGAGAGGAAAAAAGATGACCAACATCTATGCAAAATGACAAAAGAGTAGAGAAGATCTAATCTTCTGAAGTAAAAAAGAGCATAGCTGATATAAAAACCTCTTTATAGCTCTAAAAATCAGACAAACCTAAGTTTGAGAACCTGCACCATAATTTCCCAGCTATGTGGCCTTGGGGAAATTACTTAACTGAGTCTTACATTAAGACTTTTTTCTTATGTCTTTGTGGTCTAATTACTTAATTCTCTCATTTGTAAAATGAGGATAATAAGAGTACCAACCTCATAAGGTGATTATGAGGATTAAATGGAATAATGCACATAAAATGTTTATCATGGTGCCTGCATTTAATAAATGCCCCATAAATGTTACATAGTTACTTTTATTATTTTCTTTAAAAAAATTTTCTCTATTGATGAGAGAGAGAGAGAGAGA
>NW_006343817.1:0-450 GCF_000327345.1 Myotis davidii
TGAGAACCACTGGCTTAGTGAAACATTGGGATTCATCCTATTGGAGTTTGCCTACATGGATGTCATGTGAACTTGCTTGAGACCACTGCAAAAGCAGCTGATTAAATGCCTAGTAGGGAACCAGACAAACACTGGGAGCCATGTAATTAAGCTATTTAATTTCTAGTAGTTTTTGAACCCATGCAACAATGCTGTTTTTCAAGTGAGCATATCTTCTGTTCATAGCATCATAGCTATTGAGACTATCAAAAAATGTTTTTATTGGAATTTAATGAATGAGGAGCCTGAAGCTCAAAGAGGATAAGAGACTTACGTAAGGTTGCCCAGTTAGTTAATACCCAAGTCAAAACAAATATTGACCAATTTTGCCGTATAAATGTGTTTGTTTCTGAATGCCTCTTTCTTATTCTTGATTATAAAACTGTTATTTTAAACATATTTAAGAAATTG
>NW_006343818.1:0-450 GCF_000327345.1 Myotis davidii
TATTTGCATGTTAGGGTTTTATATATATAGATGACATTAAACAAAATGTTATTTGAAGACCTGTTATATAATCCAAAATATAAAGTGAATATCCACAAGTCCATATAGATATAAATAAATTATTAAATAAATTACTACATGCAGAAGAAGAGAAAAATCTCCTAAGCAAAAGAATTCCAAATAAATTATGTAGATACTCTGCCATAAGGGAGGGGGAGCATAAGTAAGTTCCCACTTAAGTATGGGGTGTACACAATGATTTTATTACACAAAGCACAACATAGAAAGGGGGAAAAATAGTAGAGAAACCTCACAGGTGATCAAGGTCAAATTCAGTGGTCACATTATGTTGATAGTATGGAGCTCTGATATGATGTGATGAAATGACACTCTACCTCTGTGATATTCCTCCCAAACCCATAACTCCAGGATAATTGTGAAAAACAAAAA
>NW_006343819.1:0-450 GCF_000327345.1 Myotis davidii
TTCTTGACACTGCACTCCTACTTGGTCCCCTCCTCACTGACCTCTGGTTGTGGGTTCCTTGCATGACAGAACATCCTTCCCTAAAACTCACCCTTAAAAAGCTTCCCTGAGCTCAGCCTGCACAGAGCTTGCAGGAGTCTATGTAGATTCCATGACAGTTCGTGGGTCTTGTTGACTATTTTTCCCCCACAGTGAACTTAGCATTTTTATCTCTTGCTTTTGGGTAGTGTCAGGCCTAAGCCTGGCAGTCAGAAGAGAAGCTTTTCGCTTAAAGACTATTGGCTCTGTCAAGGGATAGGTAATTTTAAATAATTTTCTCTCAATTGCATCTGTAATTGCAATGTGTAGAATGTCATTTTCATTGGGACACAGTCTATTTTTTTAAAAAAACCATACAGCATAATAGAAACTATTTTTATTTTCTTTTATTGATTAAGGTATTACATATGT
>NW_006343820.1:0-450 GCF_000327345.1 Myotis davidii
GAGGAAAACACTAAAAAATAAAGAACCCTATTGCGATAAACAAATGCTGTCTTCTTCAGTGTTAAACTGTTAGCAAGGATAACTTCAACTAAATAACCAAAGCAGTTGGGCCCAGCATCAAGCATATGTGCAGTGCCCCTCTTATATACCCACCATTGATGATTCTTATTCAATTATTATTCTAATTCTTTTTATCGTTATGGTAAACCTTAGGGGCAGGTTTATAGAAACATAGAAACATTGATATTAAAAAGTTATTTCAGATTTTGCTTGTTTGTCGTAATCATTATTCTCCAGTGGGTTGCAGATCAGAGTTTCTCCTTATGAAAGTGACCATGAAAACTACTGTAAGCTTTTTGCTGTGTAAAAAGATTTAATGATAGTTGCCAGATAGGAAGGAAGAAGGTTGGGAAGAATAGGTGCAAAAGGGAAAGTGATTAAGATGTGCAA
>NW_006343821.1:0-450 GCF_000327345.1 Myotis davidii
TTTTTTCCCCCTGCATCTATTGATATGATTATATGACTCATAGAAACAGAGACAAAGTGATGGTTACCACAAGGAAGGGGAAAGTGAAGGGGCTTCTAGTCAATAAAATTGTGATAGGGTGCATGGTGACAGATGATTACTACATAAAGTGGGGTGATCACATTGCAAGGTATAAAAGTTTTGAATCTCTATATTGTACTAATATAGTATCTGAACTAATATAACTAATATGATATGATAATACCAACTATACTTGAGTTTAAAAAATTAAATAAGTAAATAAATGAATGAATGCATTTGTGACAGGCTTTGAAACCATAATTGCAAAAGTACACAGAGCTGGATGTGCCAGGTTCCACACCCAGCTGTCCTGGTTTAGCTTTGTTCATTTTTGTTGAATGAACAAATCCGATTGCTAACACATAACTTAAAAACTTTAAAATCTCACTT
>NW_006343822.1:0-451 GCF_000327345.1 Myotis davidii
GTATGTGAAATATAACTTTCTGCCACATGCTAATTTAACTTGTGTTTTCAGAAAAATTGTTAGAAATTTTTAGAAATTGAAAAGTACTAGGAATTATATTTTCCTGAAATAATGCTCAGAAACCTGTAAAAATAGGCAAGTGTAGGCAACGTGGAAAATTTTCCTGTAAGGAAAACTCCCTTCATGCATATGGGCTATACCTCTCACACAAAAAAACAAACAAACAAACAAAACCCTACTGGAAAAGAGTAGCAAAAATTACACAACTTTGTCTCTGAAAGCCCAATAAACTCATTTAAATTTAAATTCATTAACTAGAATTATCATGGATAGTCCCATAGCCTTTGAATTATTCTTAACTAGTGAAGGAAAATTTGTGCTATACCAATAACTTTGTATTTTTTTAAATACTAGAGAACAAGTAGAATAGTTCATAACTAAGATTTTTTTT
>NW_006343823.1:0-451 GCF_000327345.1 Myotis davidii
CCCTCTCCCCTGGGATCAGCAGGCACTCCTGCCTCTACGTTCCAGCTCAACTGGGACAGTACCTCTGACGCCGGCTCTGTGATAGTGCCTCTGGGGAGAGTGAAGCCGATATGAACAGATGCTCGAAAGATCAAATTCTAATCTGAAAACATATAAACCCGAGCTGTGTCTTGCATGCAGAACTCAGCTGCCCCCTCAGCCATGCAAATCAAGTTTTTAAATTCTGGTAACAGAATTTCAACTTACTACAAGCAATCTGGTATTCAGCAGATTTCCCTTAGTAGTGTTAAATAACAGCTAATAATATTTTTAAATAAATATAAATGGTAAAAAATAAAGCATATGGCTTTTATTCTGATCGGAAAAAAAAAATATCTGCATAGCTACACATTGCCAATTTTTGTCAAAATCCCTTTTAACAGTTGATAACTGAGGGGAAAAGAATAAAACT
>NW_006343824.1:0-450 GCF_000327345.1 Myotis davidii
TCAAAAAATACCTACTTCTCTTTGCAGCTATCCCTTCTGGAAATCCAGTCATTTGTCAGCACTAATTGAGCTTGCCATATGCTGCTGCACATGACAGTGTTAATCAATTCCTCCTTCAAGAAGTTTTTCTTCCCTTGCTTTTCTATTTTCCCTCCTCTCCTGGAAAGCTTCCCAAATAAGAAAACTTGAGTCATTCTGGACACTCCCTCTCCCTAATCTTTTATATTTTGTTTCCATTACCTTTTTCACTCTGATATGCCCTTCTATGTAGCAGAATATTTAAGAGTGAAAACTTGAAGTCAGACAACCAAATTTAAATTCCAGCTCTATTGTTTATTGGACTATTCCAGCTTTATGATCTTGGGAAATAATGATAATAATGAAAATAATAAGGTTATGTGCCAGGCACTATTCTAAATACTTTATATATATCAACTAATTTAATTATCA
>NW_006343825.1:0-451 GCF_000327345.1 Myotis davidii
TTCAGCTCCAGTGTGCTGACTTCCCTTTAGGTCACGCACGGCTTTAAGAGGAAAGAGGGAGCCCAGGCGTGAGATACTGAAGTTTGGCAAGACCAGGGAAGAATACCAAAGATGAGCTAGGCAGTGCCTTCCAGGACTAGAAGTGCTGTCGGGGAGAGTTTTGATAAAATGGTGATTTGACCACATGGTGGACTTTGGTGGCTCCCTGGCAAGTTACTTGGACAACTTGTTTGCCTGAATTTCTTCATCTGTAAGAGCTGCCAACAGCACCCACCTTATAATGTTGTTGGTTTATGTGAGTTAGAGCAGTGCTTACCACATAAAAAGTGCATCTATTTTGCTTTTTTATCCAGTGTGAACACAATGTGGCTGAGGAGAGAGGTAGGGCAACTCAGATATTTCTCCCTCCCTCCAGATCCTTCTGTTTTCTCTATCTTTGGGAAAGATCAGG
>NW_006343826.1:0-451 GCF_000327345.1 Myotis davidii
GAGTTAGAGCTGGTAACTATAAACAAACAGAGAAACTGAATATATAATGGCCAGATCATATATGACAACAGAGTTCTGACCTACAACCTCTATAGCGATCAGCCCAGAACAGTCAGAACTTGATCAATGATGGCCATTTCCTTACTTATTATCACGTGCCCCCTCCAACTCAGGAAAACCAGAGACAGCTGAATATGATCCCAAGACCAATCCTGTAAGACGCCCACCTCCAGCTCTGCATTCCATCAACCTCCAAACAACACATTTGAAGTCTTCCTTTTTTCCCCCACTATAAAGTTTCCCCACTCTTCTGCCTGCCTTGGAACTAAACCCAAGTGAGGGTGACTGACGCCCTTTCCATAACCAACTCTGAATAAACAGTCTCCGTTCTCTTTGGATAGTATTTGTTTCTTTCAAAAAAAATCAAGCCCTGGCTTGAAGTCTTGCACTT
>NW_006343827.1:0-451 GCF_000327345.1 Myotis davidii
CTCAATGACTTATTTTGCTTTTCAGATCTAATTTTTGTCTTAAGCATGCTTATTTTGATTCTCATCCCGTTGGAGCAAGCTTATAATTAAAGTGGCATTTACTATGGTGGATGTTTTTCATACTGATTAGATTGGAATGTCTAGGACAGAGAAAGGCCCTTGGGATCTGGGCACACCCAATGCCTTGATCACACCACAGAAACAAGCAGCTGAAAACCAGCCTTGGTGGGAGACTGTCTGAGTCACAGGCATTTGTAGATGCTAAGCCAAGGCAGAAGCCAGGGGGCTGAGTTTCCTGGGACATATTCATTGCTAGGAGCTCTGTGTTTATTGTGTTTTGATCAGTAACCATTAAAAGAGACAGAGCAGAAAAAGATGAACAAGAGATTATTAGAATGGTTAAATCATATCACAGGTGTGCAGAGCTCAAATACATCTAGCACTAAAATAT
>NW_006343828.1:0-451 GCF_000327345.1 Myotis davidii
TTTTTTTTTTTTTTTTTTTTTTTTTTTAATTTCCCTCCCGTCACTCTGGTCTCCGAAGGGGCTGGTGGGGGAAATCTGTTTTTCATTGACGCAGCCCTTTTTCTTCCTTCCTTTCCTCCCTCCCTCCCTCCGTCCGCTCCCCCACCTCCCCCCATCGGCCAGGATCTGGCCGTGGGTCCCTGAGTCCCCCGTGTCTCCGTGGTTTCCTGAAAATGCATGGATGGTCGAACATGCTCGACTCCCAGGTTATTTTGAGAAACTTGCAAAAAAAAAAACCCCAAAAAATTCTGGGTTCATGCATCAGACATGTGTCAGGGGGAGGAGGGTCGTCGAACGTATCAAGATCTCGCAGGAAGGAGATCAGGCTCAGGCAGATGTACGGTCTCCGCTCACCCCCATCCCATAGTCAGTTTGCACACCCTGGGGTCCCCCAAAGGTCAGCCTGAAGTCG
>NW_006343829.1:0-451 GCF_000327345.1 Myotis davidii
GTATTTTATGGAGATTAACACGAATGGGGGCTTTTACCTAAATTTATTCTTCTGCTCCTTCCAATAGGAGATGGGGAACTCTCTGGAATGGTTCCGGGTAAGCTTTCCAACTGGACCTGTTTTTCCAGGCCTTCGGGGCCTCCCACAGTGTCCTTGTGCAGGGCAGCCTCAAGCTGGGGTCTGCTGTTCTCCCCAGAATGAGCCACATTCACATCAGCCTGGGAAAAGCAGAAAAAGGAATCGTTTTGTGAGAGTCAAGATTTCTTAGAAAATGGTTTCTTGGAAAATGAAAACAATGTAGCAAGACTTGATTTGTGGATGTTTAGCTAACTAGAATTGTGGTAGGCTGAGGAGTACCCAGCGCCCTGCAGATGCTACCTTAAACGGCGGAAGGGCCTTTAAGGATATGATCAAATTAGACCTTGGGATGGCAAGATTATCCTGGATTGTC
>NW_006343830.1:0-451 GCF_000327345.1 Myotis davidii
CATTAGCTGCCCTTAATGGTTGTGTTGCCCTTGGCTTGCCAAGAGAGGACCTAGCCTAGGACAGCGGCGAGCTGGCTTGGAGAGAGTGGCTTCGCCAGCAGAACCCAGCAGCTTTCCCCCTGTGGTGTGTATGGCGCGTTTGCTGTTCAGCCTTTGGGGGTGGAGGTGAGAAAAGCCTGCAGGAAGCCAGGGTCCATCCTTACACCCCAGTCCAGTTCTCATTTCAGCGGCCTTTACTTTCAGGTTGATACTGAGTGGTGAGAAGAACAGTTTTGTTAAGAACCGAGGTTCTGGTCTCCATTCAGTTGTGTGACCTTGAGAATGTCACCTCCCCTCACTGTAGCTCACTTCCAACAGTTGTACCATGGAGAGCTTGCACTAAATGATTTCTACGGTGTTTTCTGGTGTAATATATATATCCTCATCTGAGGACATGTATTTGTTTTTTGTT
>NW_006343831.1:0-451 GCF_000327345.1 Myotis davidii
CCTGTTGTTCTCCGGAGCATTTGAGACCTTGCGCCCACGCATCTGTTGTCAGTTTGCCTTAAATAAACCCTTACAACAATCCTCTACAGGTTTGGACATTTTTTATGTCAACATGGATGTCTGGTGGTGTGGACAAGAGAACATTCTTTCCTGATTCTTCTGAAGGTTGTCTATCGGATTTATGTGTCTCTCCAGGCATTGGTGTACAGCTGAGAAGTTCAAAAGTTTAAGTCCTCAGGCTCATTAAAGTACAATTCAATCTATTCCTCGTGCTTCAGCCCATTTGGTTTTGTGAACTTGACCCTACAGATTCCATTTTCAGTCAGCTTAGCTGTACTGAGTTGGTCTTGTTTTATTACTCACTCCTCACCTTTAATAATAAATTGGCGACCTATGAAGTAACCTGTTTCTCTGAACCCTGTGAGCTGCTCTAGCAAATTAATCGAACCCA
>NW_006343832.1:0-451 GCF_000327345.1 Myotis davidii
GTCACAACATGAGGAACTGTATGTAAAGGCCCAAAAGGTTGATAACCACTGTATTAAATGACTTTGCAACTAAAGAGCTTTTGTATTAATTCATCTTTAAGGCGTTCCTCTGACAATAAATCCTAAATTACCCTCTTACTCCATCCTAATACTGAGTCTTTGACAAGAAGTAGTGTGAAGTTTATTTAATTTTTATAATGGGTGATCTCAGCTGAATTCTACTCCCCAAAAATTAAAAAAATACCCTGATCTCAGATGTAATTTAATGTTACATGAGAAACCAGAGCTTCTCTAAATTTGCCCTTGTATTAGCTTTTAGTTCTTAAATTGACAAGTGTTCTTATTGCAAATGTGGCTGCACATCAAAATTATTTATAAACTAGAGGCCCATCCGTGCACTGATGGGGTCCCTTAGCCTGCCTATGGGGATCGGGCTGAAACTGGCTCTCTG
>NW_006343833.1:0-451 GCF_000327345.1 Myotis davidii
ATCCACTGAGCCAAACTGGCTAGGGCAACACTGAGTTTTGTTACACCTTATATTTTGCACCTAACACCTTGTAGTCCCTGCCCTGTGGGCAGAAAGAAGTGGAATGAAAGGTTAGCCACCATAGATGTGGATGTTACTGTTAGGGATACTTTCTGTAAGAATTGGGATGAGCCCATGGGCAAGGCCTCTTATGAGTAAGTGATTCCATGTTTTAAGTGTGAGGTCAGGGTTATTGCAAAAATAATCTAATCATAAATGTCTCTCAGTTTTCCTCTTTTTGGAAAAATCAAGAGCCCAGATTATACTCAGAGGTGTCTGCCAGATAAGCTCAGACACCCTGAGATCCCAAGTTCATCAGCTTCCCCTTGTAACCATGCAGAAACTTCATTTTTTTCATATGAACTTTTCTCCTTTCTCCCCTTTTAATTCAAACTGGCCTCATCCAGCACCC
>NW_006343834.1:0-451 GCF_000327345.1 Myotis davidii
TTTTTTTTCAATTGGTGTGTTTATTGGGGTTGACTTTCTTTGGAGGTTGGAGAGATTTCATCCTCCCTTCCTCCCATGCAAAATATCAGCTACATCTTAAGTTTTGTGATGATGCAGGTGATGGTTTTTACAATTTAAAGATAATCATAGTATCTCAGCAATGAATGTATTTTAAAGATAATCTCTTCTATTTTCTAACTGGTCAAAACAACACAACCTAACTCTTCTTTACAATGCAACAACTGGGTCATTATCACCATAGCAGTGACATATGTCAAAATATATCAAGCATTCCCAAGGGATGTGCTATTTGGGTTATAACATGTTCTCTTTCACTGTTCACAACTACCCTATGTGATAGTTATTATGACTGTCCCCACTCTATAGAAGGCAAACACCTCAGAAATGTTTGTGTTGCCCAAGGTCACACAACTTGTAAGCAGTGGACCCA
>NW_006343835.1:0-451 GCF_000327345.1 Myotis davidii
AAAAAAAAAAGATTTGTACCTGGTTTTTGTCATTGGGAGGGAAGGGAAGTAGAGTACAGTAAAAAGGCTCAAGAGGCAGATAATCAACAGAACTCTATCCTGACTTGATCTTTATTATCAAGTAACCTTACAAACTATATTTATCCTTTTTGTCTGTTTCCTCATCTGTAAACTGAAAAGGTTGGAGTAGATGAGGTCTAATGTCCATTATAATCTTAAAAGTTTAGATCAGTTCCGGACAGAATAAGATACCACTCTCTTACCCAATTCAAACCTGTCTATATCAACTTCCAGCTGGACATACTCAAAATGAATAAAAATTACTACCTAGTAAATTTTCTCAAGGGCCAAATTTCATGAAAAATGTTTTTCTGTCAGATTGTTAACATATATTTAAAAGCAGCAAAGCTCTAGGGCAGGGGTGGGCAACCCCTGCCACACGTGCCAAACA
>NW_006343836.1:0-451 GCF_000327345.1 Myotis davidii
AAAAGAGACTGATAACATTATCAATCATCTCTTGGAAGCTATGCAAAATTGTTTTAACGCTTTCCTTGTTTTTGGAGAGTAATTCTTTTTGCAATTCATTTTCTTCATCTGTGTTTGTTAAATTCTTTACATATCTATGATCAAGTCCCATGTTAACTCTTGTCCTAATACTAATTTTCTTTAAACAGCGTCATGTATTTGTTGCATAATGAAAAGGATCCACAGAGGAGAGACCTGGGGTATGCTGCGCCTTTAGCTTTAGTTTTCTTGAACATCCATTCACCAAGTTTGTGACTTTTCTTGATTTTGAGTGTGTGTTCCCTTGGTTATGTGTAGCAGGTTGCTATGACTCACAGAAAAGCCCTGTGTTAACCTATCGAACTGCACCCCCGCCCCAAACTAGCTGGCTCACAGGAAACGAGGCGAGCATGTCACCCTCAGCTTCACCCCC
>NW_006343837.1:0-451 GCF_000327345.1 Myotis davidii
TTATATTCATTTTCTCATTTAATATCTGCAAATTGAATTATGATATTTTACTCTCTGTGTGTGTGTCCATTTTTATAAAATAATATCAGTATCACTTATCTCCTATGCTAAACACAGATATTTAGATCATTAATATCAAATCTGGGGGTACTTTGAACCCTTTAAGTGTAAGTGTATTCTATTATTCTATGAAGCCCGTTTTGATCTTTGAGAACTCAGAAATAGAAAATATTCAAGCATCTATATAATTTTAAAATGTTTTAAAATACTTTAATATTTTCTGAAATGTGCTCCACCCAAATAAGAAATGTTTTGCATGTCTTATAATTGTTTATCCTTTGGATGTCACTTTTTTTAATTTAATTTTTTTTCTTTTTCTTTAAACTACCATACGAACTTTTATCAACTATTGTTTTGTCTCCATCTACTGGTATAGTGAATATTTTTAGAT
>NW_006343838.1:0-451 GCF_000327345.1 Myotis davidii
AAAAAATTTTATAAGTGGCATCATTGGGTTCTGCAATTCGGTGCTTTACTTTTTAACAAACATTAACATTTTGGGATTTCTCCACATTAGTACCTATAGCTCCCATTCACTTAAATTATTGCATAGCATTCCATTTTACAAATACACCACAATTTACTGCTCATTCCTCTACTAACTGACATTTAGATTGTCTTCCATTACTTCATGATTACCAACAATGCTATGATGAACATTTCTGAACAGGCCACCCTGTACACATGGGAAAGTTTCTCTAAAGCTGTTTTTGCAGTTTCCCATGAATGGAACATTAAGATTAAAGGTTGTATGTGTCAGAAAAATCTGTTTAAGGAAATCCTGTTAGGAGGTGGTTTTTATTAAGAATACTAGAGGCCCGGTGCATGAAATTTGTCCAACCTACGCCCTCTCACAGTCCAGGAGCCCTTGAGGGATG
>NW_006343839.1:0-451 GCF_000327345.1 Myotis davidii
GACACTCGTAAGTCAAGGCCCCACTGTAGATTTCATCCTATTGGGTTGTAGACTTTGTGCATCTGTCCTCTTCTGTTTTCACTCCCCTTTTTACTTTTTACCATCTTAGGTTAGGTGGCTCATCATTTATTTGCATGGTTTTTTAAGCAGTTTAAACTCTTGATTTCTCTCCCTCTCCCATACTTGTCTGGCAAAACCTCAACTCTGGTTGAATGCAAGTATACACATTCTGTGTATACAACCTGAATAACTCAACCAGAAGTATTCATGTAACCATACTGACAAATCTCTGTTTTAATTCATGAGCACTTGCCTTAAATAGACAAGTAGCACTTCTCCAAAATAATACTACATGTCCTAAATGATTTCGATTCCCAGGCTTTGGTAAAAATAATTCAGATACTCCCTTTCAACAAATATCTTCTTATATGGTCTCATAGTTTGCTTAATT
>NW_006343840.1:0-451 GCF_000327345.1 Myotis davidii
AGGGGTGTATATATCATTACAAACTGATGAAGGCATTTCATAGATGTGGTTAACATCTACACTCAGTTGACTTTAAGTAAAGGAGATCACCTGTGGAATGTCCGTGCATGCTGTCCAATCAGCTGAAGGCCGTAGGAGAAAACCCGGGGGTTCCCTGGAGAAGAAAATGGGGCCCAAGACTGTAGCATCAACTCCTGTGAGTCTCCAGGCCTGCTGGCCCCCTACGCATTCTGGATTTGCCAGCCCCCATAATTGCATAAGCCAAATCGTTAAAATAAATCATATAAAATATATTTTACAATTTATAAAACAAACCACATATTATGTAATATATATCTTATTGCTTTTGTTTTCTAAAGAACCTTGACTGATAAAGTGTTTATTTCAGTCACTTAAGGGCATGAGTACCCATCAATAACAGGCTCTCTGGGGCACACAGCCAACCACAGGT
>NW_006343841.1:0-451 GCF_000327345.1 Myotis davidii
TCATTTCAGTGGAGCTGGTCAGGGGAGGCCTCATGACAAGCACGGACCTCCTGCTCCCGCTGCCTCCATGCCCAGCCTCGGTCTGGCCTGCTTTTCTGGATGTCCTCATGGAGATCGTCGAGGAGTCCAGCACTGACTGCTCCAGGCCAGCCCCATCTCCAGGAACCCACCCCGGGGTTAGAGGACCGAGCAGGACGAACGGCGCTGTGACAGGGCTCTGTGTGACTGGGCAGGGAGATGTGCTGGATGGCTTCTGTGAGTTCCTGAGTTTGCCAACACGGCCCAGGGGCTGGTCGGCCCCCGAGTGCACAGCACCTTATGGGGCGCTGTGGCCTCTATCGCACCCAGAGACTCCAGACCAGAGCCTCAGCTGCGAACACCGCCCCAACACAGCCTCAGGCTCTGCAAGCCACAAGCCAGCCTCACGGCGCTGCAGGCTCCCGGGCCACAC
>NW_006343842.1:0-451 GCF_000327345.1 Myotis davidii
TCTAGAACATCTGGAGCTATCGGTCACTCTGTCTTGGCTCCTTTCTGCCTGAAAAGCTCTCTTTGGTTCCCAGGACAGCATGACCACCTGGTTTTCAGCTTGTCCTCTGACTGCTCTCCCTTCTCTGCCAGATTGGATAATGTGACGTTTCTAATAGGCAGTTCTCTTGATATTTCACTCTGCAGACTCCCCTGGGCAGGTAGATATACTCCCATGACTTCATTACCCCTAAAAAGAGGTACCTCTCAAATACCTTTCCATCCTAGATCTCTCGCTGGGGTGCCAAACCTATATATTAAATTGACACCCCACACAGGTCCACTTGGAAAGTGTCATGCTGTCTCAAGTAACATAATGAATGTGCTCTATTGATTCTTCCCAGGCATACCAAGCAAACTAGTTCAATTGGTTTCAACAACTGAATGTCTGCTCAGCCTCTAGTTCAGCGGTT
>NW_006343843.1:0-451 GCF_000327345.1 Myotis davidii
CTCCACAAAGAATCAATGAGTCTTTGATCCACCCAAGAGGTCAAAAGAAATGCCAACAGTAATGTTTTATGATGTGATTTTACCAAGCAAGGCTACCCAAAGGAACCAAGCCTCCAGTAGATACTCAACATGGTTTTGAAACTTCTTTCTCTTTTAATGCTTTCAGACTTAAGGGATCATAACAATTATAGAAAAAAAAAATGACCAGTCTCTAACAGTGGCTTAAGTAAATCAGAATAAAGCTTATTGATGCCCTTATGCCTAACTACTTGAAACTGCAGTTGAGAATTCTTAAAACCAGTAATGGTTGTATTTTATTTTCAAAATGCCTTAATTGCTTTGCTCCTTTTCTTAACATGGTTTATCTTTACTTAGGTCATCTAAAACCTTGCTATTCAAAATATGTCTGCAGACCACTATGTTTAGCCTGTTTGAAATGAAGAATTTGGGG
>NW_006343844.1:0-451 GCF_000327345.1 Myotis davidii
CCCCACACATGTACATGCCCCACACAATGTATACATACCCACATGCGCACCCCATGCACACACACATATGCATGCCACACACATGTACACACCCCACATAATGTATACATACCCGCATGTGCACAAGCATGCATGCTGTGTAACAGATGCACACATGCAAGTGTTGGGGAACCTGGCCCTGCCCTCTTGTCCCCAGAAGAGCAGGGGTTCTGCTCCCCTGAACTCACCAGCTCCCCTCCCAGCCCGAGCCCCCGCCTCCCACCTCCAGGGCCCAGTAGCAGGCTCACCTGGGGCAGCAGGGAGCTGAGGCAGGGAGGGGAGGGCAGGGACATGGGGATGAGCCTGGTGCCCCAGGGGCAGGGAGGGCAGGGGCATGGGGGTGAGCCTGGTGCCCTGGGGCAGGAAGGGCAGGGGTATGGGGGTGAGCCGGGTGCCCTGGGGCAGGGAGGGG
>NW_006343845.1:0-451 GCF_000327345.1 Myotis davidii
ACTAGGTGGCTGCAAACTGCTGTTTAATTATCTTAGTTTCCCTATTCCACTTGTCCCAGAATTTTCCTAGTCTCTTATTATGTTATAACACTAGGAACCTCTTCCCCCTTATTCCATTAGTAGATTACTTGGAATTCCTAATATAAAGAGTATTTGACAGATAATCTTAAAAGGCAGGACAATCCCCTGACCAGGTACCCAGGTTATATGCCCAGAACCAGGCATGGCGTCACAATCCTTTACGTCCTACAATAATTATGTTTTTCTATTTTTAGATTATTAGATCCCTTCAGGTAGATTTTGGGTTCCTGAAACAATTGCTTCAGTTGAAGTTTGAGGACCGTATTAAAGAGGAGTCTTTCAATCTCTTTGCTGTTCTACATGACAGGATCCTAACAGTCGAAAGACATTATCAACAGGTAGAAGTTCTCTAATTTCCTTTGTGTGTTTT
>NW_006343846.1:0-451 GCF_000327345.1 Myotis davidii
GTGTCCCTCAACATACATGGCACACTACAAATTTCACTATTCATATATGTTTTCATTTTTTTTTCAGACATGAGCACACAGCTTTTCTTATGACCCAGATACAGAGCCATTTTCACAAGCCCATTAATAACCAGAACCTCTTATTTCCAGAAAACCATATGGCTTAAATGCAGATCTTCTCCCCAAAGCAGAATCTAGGCTCTCTTTTCTGCTCACACTCCCCAGGAGAGGGCCAGATCCTCTCCTCCCCGGGGCCGGGGCTCAGTCCATCTGTTACTGACATTGGACTCCAGGGCTTGGAAACCAGAAGAGCGTTGGCATTAAGCAACCATTGAGGATAAATGAGAATGTGTGAGCCCATGGGCTTTGTGATGGGGCTTTTTAAATTTGTCTGATATTACAGGATAGAAATTGGGGGAGGAAACATATGTGTTTGGGAAGATTTCATCTT
>NW_006343847.1:0-451 GCF_000327345.1 Myotis davidii
TCCATTGTAATAAATATATTTCCAGAACATTGCTTGGAAGCTGCATTCAGAACAGTGTTACATCACTACATGGAGGTGGTCCCCATTCTGAATGTATGTAGTGAAGTGTGTAAGAATGCTGATACTAAGGATGTCCCTAGGAACATTAGTTGTAAGCTACCTTCAGACCTGTGTTATATCAGAAGGTAAAAGTGATCCATTCTTTAACCCATGTATGAAGTTTTAAGAACACATGTAATAAACAGGTTTCTAAGAATGACACTTTGGAATCTACCATCATGCCAGTGTTGTCTCAGTGGTTGGTATTGATCTCCATAGTTTAATGTACAGAGTAAAAGGTGTCAGAACAGTTGTAATAAAGATGTTTCTAAAATCACTACCTAAAACCTATGTGGTCACCAGTGTCATATCAGTGAACTGAGGTGGTCCCCATTGTGTAATGCATGTACTG
>NW_006343848.1:0-451 GCF_000327345.1 Myotis davidii
TTTTGCCTTGGTGCATCGTACACCCTCAACAGATCTCTTAAATGAATGATTTGTGTGTGCCTTTGGGTGATTCTAACTTGAAACTTGCCTTTAGTGGCCAATTATTTTCTTTGGGACTCAGAAAACAAGATGATAAAAACTTGAATAGCTTCTATTTATATAGTGCTTATTATGTGCCTGCCTGTGTTAAGCACTTTATGTCCACACATTAACTCATTTAATCTTTACCCTGGTCCTATTATTTTGCCCATTGTACCAGTGAGGAAGCGGAGGCCCCTGGGGGCTAAGTCACTCGCCATAGGCCTGACGGTTATTCAGAAGTGCAGTAGTGGAGCTGAGAGTTGCACCTTGATAACCTGGGGCCAACTGGAACTCTGAACTAACAATGCTTGTCTGGGGCTCAAATCTTGAAAGGTTTTTTTTGTGTGTGTGTTCATGATAACTCCTAAGA
>NW_006343849.1:0-451 GCF_000327345.1 Myotis davidii
ACTAATAGTTGACACAGTTACAGAAAAGAAGGTAGTGCTGCTCCTAAGTTATTACTCATTCAACAAATGCAAATCTATGTCCCCTGAGTGTGTGTCTCTGTGCTCAGGGTGGTATTACTGACTCAACTACAGCAAAGGGCTTTTTAATCCTTTAATCGGGATATTGTAGAAACAAGAACAAAATAAAACCTTCAAATTATCCCATAAAGAAAACAAATTTCCCAGCAGAGACCGAAGCAGCAGAGCTCACATTTAGGTAGACTCTCCTTTTAGAATACATTTGGAAACTTACCAAAAAAGAAAAACACGTTAATTTTGAAAAAGTAAAGAATGAGAGCTAAAACCCACACTCATCTACCTACTTAACCACTAAATAAATATAATGAGGTGAGGAGACCAATTCCAGTTCATGGGGCATGAATGACAAAAGGTTTATAGAAAAAAATACTAC
>NW_006343850.1:0-451 GCF_000327345.1 Myotis davidii
TCTCTCTCTAAAATAAATAAAAACATATTAAAAGAAAATAAGTGAAAACTATTGTTATAATTAGTAACTTAACTTACTGAACATCCACAACCCCAATTAATTTTGAAGCAGTAGAAACTGGGGATCAAAAAAGGAAGAGAAAGGCAGGGACCAGGAAGACTTACTGAAGAGTAACAAAATGGACCAATAAAGGCAGGTCCTATTCTAGCATGCCCCCAAATCTTGGGCATTCTGTGAATACACTCTTAATTATGGGAGCAAAGGACTCCTGAGTAGAGAGGGGATAAGTGGGAGGAGCTATCAGAAGAGGGGAATCATGGAATAAAGGAGTATAATAGATATTTGTAGGTAAACATTTTTTTACTTTTCAATTACAAGTCACATTCAATTTTGTATTAGTTTAAGGTATATAGCATAGTGTTAGATATTTATATAACTTATGAAGTGATCT
>NW_006343851.1:0-451 GCF_000327345.1 Myotis davidii
TTGCCAAATGGGCTAGAATGAGATTTACGAAACATGAAAGTGGATATGCTTTATATTTGCTTTGGAGTGATTGTTGCAACAGTGTCGGGTTTTGACTGAAGACCGCACACGAATAGGAAGTGAGTCTTGACAGATATTCCAGTTCTGTCTCTCCCCATCAGAAAAAATGGAAATTCAACATTTGCAACACCTCCATTTCGCAGAGGACGCCCCCCGTCATTTTCTTATAGGGCTTATATCAGTCTCAACTTATCTGGAGCCTGGCCATTCTCAGCTGGTAAGCAATCAGTGACAGCTCACCTTTGTGTTTCACATAAAGGGAGAATGTTCCTTTGAAGCAGGTAGCTGAAAGTCTATCAGCATGGGAGAGGGAGGTCCATTCGACTGTGCTTCGTGAATGGTTTGCAACCTTGACCGATCATAATTTCTGAACAGGCGGTAGGATTATGGT
>NW_006343852.1:0-451 GCF_000327345.1 Myotis davidii
AAAGAGCTGCAGTTTGCCGACCACGGGTCTAGGTCCATTAGTATAAACCCATTCCTCCTGTCACAGCGATGGTTCAGGTGAAGCAGATCAGAGCAATCAACATGTGGTACTTACATGTGACTTCTGGTGACTCAATTAGGGCAAAGCTCAAGATTTTGCAGAGTCGAGAGAAGCAGTTCTTTCTCTTCTCTCCAGTGTAAATGATAAAACATACAAGCCTCATTGCTGTTGGCACCAAATTATAACCTTGAGGGAATTTAGTATGAAGATTAAGTCAAAACACAGAACAGAGCAAAGAGAACTGAAATATAATGGATCCAGCTCCCATGCCTGAAGCTCACTCCACTGGATTTTTCACTTCTCTATGAAAAATAGAGTCAATAAATTTCTTGGATTATTTGAATCATTAAGTATAGGTCTTTTCTATTATTTACAATTGAAACATATAACC
>NW_006343853.1:0-451 GCF_000327345.1 Myotis davidii
TCATCTTGTTGCCTGACATTGAAGAGTTAGCTGTCTAATAGGGAAGACAATACACATACATGGACATTTGGCATACTCTGGCAGCGGTAAGTTCAACTTATTTCTTTTAATCAAAATAAGTCTTTTAATCAAAATAAGTCTCTTCCCCCGGTACCACTAACTGTCCAAGGTAGAGGGGAAGGAAGCCCAGTGCAGCAGACACTCGTGGTGCCCCACTCTTCTCTCCTGTCCTCTGCAGCTTTGGGGCGCGGTCTGATTCATGCTTCCTGACTCGAGCACTTTGGCTTCTTCCCGAAGGGTTTCTCAGTGGCAGCAGCTTGCTCAGCCCTTGTTATGCTGGGGAGTGACTGCTCTCAACAGCAACCCTCACCAAAGAAAGGAGAAAGCCAGAGGATAAATACCCCATTGAGCCTTTGAACCCTAGCCGGTTTGGCTCAGTGGATGGAGCATA
>NW_006343854.1:0-451 GCF_000327345.1 Myotis davidii
TGGAAACTATATGTAGTTGCCAAACATTGCCTCTTTTACCTTGAATATCTCCTATACAGTGCTTTCATTAGACAATTTTTACATGCTGAAGAGTGAATTTCCTGGATAACTTAAGCAAACAGAAAATATATACAATAGAAAAAATTTATTTAAGTCAACTAATCATTCAAAATGTCCACTAAGTATAAATCAGATCTCTTGAGGCCTTTCCTCCATCCCACTTTCCCCACAATAGCTCAAATCTGCTCCTTCCAATCTTTCCAATTTCACAAAGCTACCATTAACCACAGGCCTAAGACTAAGCATTATTTGTGACTATTCTCCATCACTCCATATATAAGACATCAGCAGGTCCTATTGGATTTACCTCATAATATATTATGAAGCTAACCACTTCTCACATCTTGTTAGCCATTATAAGCAGTCCAAGCTATCATTATCTTTCTCTGAC
>NW_006343855.1:0-451 GCF_000327345.1 Myotis davidii
TGGTCTTGTTGAAGTAGAAGTGCTTGTCGGTGATGATCCTCTTGAGGCCCAGGAAGTCCTGCACGCGGCCCAGCTCGCCGGCCGGGTCGCTGATGAGCCGCTCGCCGCTCACGAAGAGCATCTGGCCGAGCGGGAAGTGGCGCAGCCAGTGCTCCAGGTGCTTGGCGTAGATGCCGATCTGGATGGCGCTCCACGACGTGTCGATGAGGCCCGTGCTCCTGTTTTTGAACGTCAAGCTCTCGAAGGTGGGGATGTCCGGCCGCTTGGACAGCGTCTGCGTGTAGTCCGAGATGGCCCTGGTCACCGGGTCGCGCACCACCACGATGAGCTTGGTGTCCTTGGACATGGCCGAGATGCGCGCGGGGGCCTCCCGGGTGACGAAGTAGCTGGGCGTCTTCTCCATGGTGATCTGCCCGTCCAGGGTTCTGGGCATCAGGTCCCTGAGGAAAGA
>NW_006343856.1:0-451 GCF_000327345.1 Myotis davidii
CTAAAAGTGTGTGTGTTTGTGTGTGCATGCTTGTGTGTATACACACACATTTATGCAATATCTATTTTAGAAACAAGGTACCTCGGTGAAATGCTTCTGAAAATATTCGCTTGATGCACAGTATGTACAAAACCTTCTATATAAAAAATTAAATTATTTTCAATGAAATTCCATGTTTACATCCCATCTGAAAACTGTAATTGACAGCTACATAGGTCTACCTAATGGTTTCTGTCTGAAATCATGGCTAAGGCCATTCTCTTTCCAAGGGCTCTCATTTCACCCACTCTATGTCACTAGTACTAATATAGACAAATATTACACAGATGCAATCTGACACGCCTATGTGTTATTACCTGGAGCTGTTAAAACGGGATAGTTTATAGTTGCTACAAAGAATACTTTTTTTTTCTTAAAATATATTGTTTCTCTATTCCAAATTAAGCACTTA
>NW_006343857.1:0-451 GCF_000327345.1 Myotis davidii
GTGTTTATCTCTGCCGCCATCTTAGTTTCTTGTATCACTGCTTTAAGCAGTGAAGTTTCTTTGAGCTGGAAATTAGCCTCAGACAACCCATATCTGTATTAGCCTACTCAGGATAAAATGTTTCCTTAATCCCAGAGCTGGAACAGAGTTAGCAATCGGTGATGATTTACCGTTGAAGAGTTATGAGCAGAGCTCATCCTGGCTAAGGCGTTTGTACATCTTGCTCGGTATGAGCTGTCACCTTTTAAAATATCAGTGCTTAGGGATTATTACACTCAGACATTTAAATGAGGGATTTGATTTTTTAAGAACTATGCATAATGACACTCTAAAAATGTGTGCCAGATATTTGACTCATAACTCCCTCTGAGGAATGATGTGCAGGTGAGGCCATTTTACCTAAGTTGTTGGCCCAGCACAGTGTCTGTTACCAGGGGTCACAAATGTCACA
>NW_006343858.1:0-451 GCF_000327345.1 Myotis davidii
ATATAAATAAACTACTGTTGATTTATCTGTTAAAAATAAATAAATAAAGATGCTAAATAGGAAGTTCCTGGGAAGGAAGGGAACCTTTCCAAATAGCTCCCTCTGAAAAGGTCAGCGTTGGAACTTAGAGTCAGCATCTTTGTCTTTGAGGCTTGAACGACAATTAGCCAAATGTCACAACTTTAATTATAACTTCAGCTAATGCACTAGCTTACAGTTCCCCCCGGATGGTATGTGTAGCTGCATCCCACCGGTAGCTGGGTAACATTTCGTGTCAAGTGTTCAGACTCTGCAAGCAAAGGAGACAAACAGAGAAACAAATTTGAAATATCAAGACCCGTATCCTCCCTACCCCTATGAAGGAGCGGTAATGTTCACCCAGATTTGGGATGGCTCCTCAGTTAAGAAGGGACTTACCCCTTATTGCATATATTTTATTTTATTTATTTTA
>NW_006343859.1:0-449 GCF_000327345.1 Myotis davidii
TTTTTTTGTGCAAATAAAGGTAATTTCTAGAAAGACAGAAATGCCCACAAAGAGGAAGGATTTCTGCATCTCGATATGAGCCTTCCAGGTGCACTAGGGCTTCGCTCCAAGGCAGGAGCGTCCACCCTGATGGAATGCCTTCCCTTCCTTCCCTTACACTGCCCAGAAGCCATGGAAGGAGAGTCATAGTTCTTAATTTCAACTCCCAATATAAGCAGATATCGGAGACTGATGAGAAAAGTCTCAAAATATACTGTCAAAGAAAAGGAATTTGATTTAAGGTAAGTGGGAATCAATATTGATGCCAAAGAAACTATAAATCTTGATATTTCATACAATAAGTATATATGTTTATTATTACTCACTCGAACAGGTGAGCCATAATTACATTTAATGCCTCTTGGAAAGTAGCCAGATTTTTACTTGCTTATAGAAAATGATGATTTATG
>NW_006343860.1:0-451 GCF_000327345.1 Myotis davidii
CACAGATCCTGATTTCTTTAAAGTTATGGAACACTTCAACCAAAATCTAAAGTTGAAATTAACGTAAATGTGACACATGAGTGTCTGGTCCTCTGGTTGAGCTCCACTCGCTGTTCCTCTCTCAATATCTCAAAGCATGCACTACGTTCTCAAGAACATGCATCTTGATCTTTCCTCCAATTGCTTTTACTCCTCTTTGAACAGACCTCACCTGTCAGCTAGCTGAATGAATTATTGGCATTTTCCATTCCTCCCAAAGTCTCTATTTTTAAGTATTCCTTTTCTTCCCTCATCTTGAAATATCTCAACTGCTTTATCTCTACTCCCCTTTGGCCTGGAAAATTTCAAGTCATTTCTCAAGATTCAGTTTAAGTATTATGTTATCCAAACAGTAGCCATTTATCACATTCATTCCTCTGGATTATTTGTCTACCACATATGTTTAGATAGC
>NW_006343861.1:0-451 GCF_000327345.1 Myotis davidii
GAGAAGGTTCAGGCTGGGCTGAGGGACACACACTCCCCCCATACACAAATTTTATGCAACGGGCCTCTAGTAATATATAAGTCTCAGTCTGAGTCTGAAAGCCCAAGAATCAGGAACTTAGATGTCTGATGGCAAGAAAAGTTGAATATCTCAGCTCAGGGATGGAAGAAATTTGCCCTTGTTCTACCTTTCCATATTATCCAAGCTCTCAAGGGGTTGGATGATATCCTACTGCATTGGTAAAGACAATTTTCTTTACTCAGTTTACCAATTTAAAAGGCTGATCTCTTCCAGGAAAACCCTCACAGACACTCACAGAAATATTTTTTTACTAGCTATCTGGGCATCCATCAGCTCAGTCAAGCTCACACATAAAATTAGCCATCAAAAGTCTGCCCCTTGCCATTTTAACACGCACATGCATCTATTTAATCCATAATTAATATTTTAA
>NW_006343862.1:0-451 GCF_000327345.1 Myotis davidii
ACCAAAATGCTCATACATTGCTGACGGGAATATAAAATGGCGCAACCACTTTGGAAGAGAGTATGGCAATTGCTTATAAAGAAACATGTGCTTGCTATATAACTGAGCAGTTTCCTTTCTAAGCATTTGCCCAAGAGAAAGGGGGAGAGGATTATGATCATAAAAAGACTTATACACAGATGCTCGTAGCAGCTTCATTTATAATAGCCCCAAACTGCGAACAACACAAATGTCCACCGACTGATGAATAAATAAAAAAGTATGATATATTCATATAATGGAATTCTCTCAGCCATAGAAAGAAACAAACTACTACTAAATACAATAACATGGATAAATCTTCTTTTTAAAAGCTGAGTAAAATAAGCTAGATTCAAAAGAGTACATATTGCCTTGGCTGGTGTGGTTCAGTTGGTTGACCAGTGTCCCATGAACCGAAAGGTTGCTGGTT
>NW_006343863.1:0-451 GCF_000327345.1 Myotis davidii
AAAAAAAGATCGAACGCATTGTTCCATCCACCTTCCCCATGTAGTTTTTGCAACATTTTTGTTGTTGTTGTTGGCCTATCTGGAACAATAAGATCAATTCTTAACCACTATGCCTTGGCATGGTGTGTCAGGGGAGGGTAATGCTTACATTCACCAATAAGGAACTGTAAGTCTCTTTAATGGCATCTTGGAAATCTTCCAAGAAGAAGCATAAATGCCCTGGGTTCATTTATAGGTCATAATGCGTAATTTGACTCCAGGGTTTTTAAAAAGAAATATGTATTTATATTCAGATTGATGGTCCTGCATCTTTAACCCTGACTAAATAGTTTGGAACAACGTACAGGCAACTAAAATTCCTGTGGCGGATATAGTTTCTGAAAGCCTCTTTGAGCTCACCACTCTCAGGGGCTTCACGTAGTAAACTGCTGGCTCTATGGAAATTCACCAA
>NW_006343864.1:0-451 GCF_000327345.1 Myotis davidii
AATAAAAATATATTTAAAAATAAAATAAAATGATACCAACAGTAAAACTTGCAATTATAATTATTTTTTTACTGACTATTTACAGTAACTAGAAAAGTTACAACAAAATAGTTCTACATTTTGTTGTATCTTTTCTACAGTGTTGTTCTATATTTAAAATGAGGTTTGTTGTCATCTTTAACCACTTGAAAATGTTCCAGATTTCTTCCTATGTCATAAAGTGAGCCAAATCACTCTTTTACTTTGAGATGGGAATTTTATATGCCAACTTATGTGTCCCTTCAAAAGAGGAGGACTTTATAAAGTGGTTAATGTGTTCCTTTATCTGAAGATCAGCAAAAGGAACAAAATAGATTAGATTTAGTGCAGCTGTTTACTAGCAGTATGAATTTTGGCAAAAACAATCCTCCAAAGCCTACAAAATAGGAAAAATAATACTTCTTATAGTGTT
>NW_006343865.1:0-451 GCF_000327345.1 Myotis davidii
GCAGACCAACGCTCTATCCACTGAGCCAAGCCGTCTAGGGCTCATTCCCTTTTTACAGATGAAGATTCTGAGGACAGAGATGTTTAAAATTCAAGCAGCGTAGCCCAGGGCCATCTGGCAACAGAGCCCGTGCGTTTAGTTAGCTGGCATGCTGCACCACCTCTCATTTGCCGGAAAGATTGGACTTGGCCTAAACATGGCATTTCAAGAAATGATTTTCAACGATTTAGTCAATGACCGAGATATGGGATATAAAGAAAGCTTAAATGATTTTATTAAAGCATGGAAAATGTTTAATTTATTTGGTGTTAATTTAGCAGGATCTGACAAGAGATCAACACCATTTGTAATATCTTTGACATTCAGAAAGATTTTTCACTTATTGAGGTTACAAGTTACCTAATGACTATAATTTAATCAGGTAATTGTTGAAAGAGGGTAAGGCCATTTC
>NW_006343866.1:0-451 GCF_000327345.1 Myotis davidii
CAGTGCACAGGGCAGTTCCCTCCCCGAGCCCCCAACAAATAATAGTTTGGCTTCAAATGTCAATAATGCTGAGGTTGAGAAGCACTCATCTAGACTGAGCTGGGCATCCATCCAACCCCTTAGACTCTCTCCAAGTAAACAGGTGTTAATCTTTCTGCCAGGAAGAGAAGAGTGGGCAGCTTTCCATTATTATGATTATCATATTTATTAGGTGCATACACCATGGATTCAGCACACTGTAAATCCAAGGGTTACCCTTAAAACAAGATGTGGAGTAATTTCAACATATTAGATTAAAGGCCACAGCTTGGAGTAAGATTTTCATTTGATTTTGGCTCTATCACCACCTATAGTTTCATAAGCAAGTAACTTCAATTTTAGTTTCAGCAACCCTCCACAGGGTGGATGCAACAGGATAATAAAATTATCCTATATAATAAAAGGCTAATAT
>NW_006343867.1:0-451 GCF_000327345.1 Myotis davidii
TCTCTTCTCTATTTTCACCTTCCTTTATGAGCTCAGTCAACACTCTTGCTCTAAATGGTTTTAATATCATTTTAAGCTGGTGATTCCTGAACCTTTCTCTCTCCTGATATCACCTCTGAGATCCAGAAAGCCTGCTCTATATCTCTATTCAGATATGAATTAGCTCATTTAATTGCCCTGAGTAGAACTCAAAATCCTCTCTCAGTCCAAAGACATAAAAGCAGCAACAGGTATTTAACACTAGTTAATAGGTTTTTTTCCACAGGGACATGAATTACAAATTCTGAAACTATTTTGTGTATATCCCAGGATAAAACAAATGGGTTAATTTACTGAAAATAATGGGAACCAAGTTTCTCATTGATGGGAGATGTTACAAATACAGAAATGGAGAAGTCTAGACTGTAACTAAAGTATTAGTATGAGCTCATAATGTTTGACACAGTAAATA
>NW_006343868.1:0-451 GCF_000327345.1 Myotis davidii
TTTTAATTTGCATCTCTGTGATGATTAGTGACTCTGAACATCTTTTCCTATATCTATTGCCCATTTGTATGTTCTACTAGTATTTGGAGAAATGTCTATTCATGTCCTCTGCCATTTTTAAAATCAGATTGATTTTCTGGTGTTAAGCTGCATGAGTACCTTATATATTTTGACATTAAGCCCTTATTGGATGTACTATTGGCAAATATTTTCT
Organism: Myotis davidii; assembly: GCF_000327345.1. Lineage (NCBI taxonomy): Eukaryota > Metazoa > Chordata > Mammalia > Chiroptera > Vespertilionidae > Myotis > Myotis davidii. The sequence goes on from NW_006343868.1 coordinate 215, forward strand.
TCCATTCAGTAAATTTATGGCTTCCTTTATTGTGCAAACATTTTTAGTTTGATGTAGTCCCAATTTTGTTTCCCTTGCCCAAAGAGGCATATCCAAAAAAAGTATTGCTAAGAGTGATGTCAAGGAGTGTACTGTTATGTTTCTTTCTAGGAATTTGTTGGTTTCTTACATATTACACTTATTTATTGAGTGTAACTGTCCAGCTTTCCCAAGACCATTTATTGAAGAGATTGTCTT
>NW_006343869.1:0-451 GCF_000327345.1 Myotis davidii
ATTTGTGTATTACCCTTTTATTATATAGGATACACTGTTGTTAAGTCACATAGTCTTCATTTTTCTTTTCTCTTTTTTTTTAGTCTTTATTCTTAATTTGGACAGCAAAATTTCAGAATGTACTTCAGGGTTTTAAATTTGTCCCTATTATATTTTTCAATCTTGTTAGATCTACCTCTCTGTTTACAGCTCAGCATAGTATTCTTAGATTCTATTCCAATTTTGGGTTGGCGCTCCCGGTTTCAAGTTATAAACAGACAGGCTGAACATCCTTCTGGAAAATTCTCTCTCTCTGGCAGACTGAGTTCAATTAATCAGTATCTCATGGGTGCAATCATATAAACAATATTTACCCAAGAATACTACAAACCTAGAACATTCATTACAAGAATACCACAAAGAAACTTAACAAGTACCTCAAAGATATACTCTGCTTTCCTACAAATTCAGA
>NW_006343870.1:0-451 GCF_000327345.1 Myotis davidii
TCTGAAATCAATACAAATATATTAAAAAAGAAATAATTGTACAATTGTTAGTAGGTGAGTGACAATTAAAATAGAATGTTGTAACAATCAATTTAGCTGAGATATGCAGAATAGATAAGGAGGTTGAAGACAGGGAGAGATAAGAGAATGTGGAAATAAGTTTGCAATGAAGAGAGCCTAAATTGTGATGGATAACAATTGGTCCCTGATTGTACATTAAGAAAAAAAAGAAGGAACCAAAGGTTTAGAAAACAGGTTGGTGAATTTTTCTGTAAAAAAACAGGTAATAAACACTTTTAACTTTTCAGGTCACATGATCTCTGTTGCAACTACTCAATTCTGTTGTTGTAGATAGAAAGAAGCCATTGACAGTATAAAAATAAATGAGCATGGCTGTGTTCCATTAAAACTGGTGGTAGTGCTCTGGCTGGTTTGGCTCAATGGATAGAGC
>NW_006343871.1:0-451 GCF_000327345.1 Myotis davidii
AGAAAATCGTTGGGTAAGCAGTTGCTCTGTTTACCTGAACAGTTGCCTCATCACCTGTTGCTACATGAAAATTCTTAGACAAGGTCCCAGTTACCTCCAGAACCACGTGGTCATTACATGTCAGGCAAGTGTCTGGTACCACCTAGTGTTTCCTCAGAAGTGTTCTCTTTGACTTGATAGGCAGTTTCTGTCCGAGTTGGAACATGCCCTTAAACCATTTTGTGAGGTACATTTCCTTACTTCCACACTGGAGTGTTTATGATTGCAGAGCACTTGTAAATTTGACACTTTACCTGACATTTCCTAAAATACCTATTTTATGGCCAAGAGCCATTTTTAGGTATATATTTTTACTTTTCTTCACTTCATTAAAGAATACTATCAGTTAAAACTCTTTTAGGGGGCCTTTTCTCCAAGTCCTATGCAGAATCCCAAAGTTTTTTCTTTTTTT
>NW_006343872.1:0-451 GCF_000327345.1 Myotis davidii
CTCAGGTGAGGATTAACAACAACAAAAAATACACATATAGGATATACATACCTGTGTGTGCACACAGGATATGTATACGTGTGTGCATGCACATGTGTGTGCATCCTAAGCAAAGATGCTTACAGTTATAGGGGAGAGAAAAGGATAACTAACAGACCACCAGTATAATACAACACAAATATAAATGATAAATTATTTTTTGTGGGGTAGTGGATTAGAAAGAGTCCTAAAGGTAAGCCAATGAAAGTAAATGAACAAGGGATTTACAAAATGAAAGTACAATTTAAGAAAATGTGTATGTAAAATATACTAAAAGCAATAGAATCTTAAAGAAGTCTAACATCTGCACAGAATCTACACAATGAATATCTATTAAATGTACAAGTATTGCGGATGTCTGCAGAAATACAGAAGGTATGAACACAGAATTTTTTAAAAAAGGTTTCCTCAA
>NW_006343873.1:0-451 GCF_000327345.1 Myotis davidii
TAAAATAACATTTGGAGCATTGTGTCATCGGTGAAACAATTTGATTCTCATAGCTCCGAAAATCGGTCACGTCATTTTAACCATATCTGTTTGGCTTATTCTAGAATATTCGTTACGTCAGATAAGGTTTGCGGGCTGCAGCCTCGGTGAAGCAAATCAAACTGCTACACTTCGAATGCACTGAAATTCCTTATTCAATAGTGGTTCGCTGCATCTGTGGGCTAGGGATATGCAACCAAAGTGGTCATTGATCTCAATAGGTAGGGTTCTGCCTCTGACCAAGGTAGATCTACAAACCACAAACAATCTCATGAAGCATCAGAATAATGAGCCCTCTCTGTAGGCAACATGGAAGTTACCATTATCTTGCATGCAATATCAAATCGGCTTGTGTCGTACACCCGAAAAAGATTTCTTCCTCAGCGTAGACCTCTAACATGAAATGACGGAA
>NW_006343874.1:0-449 GCF_000327345.1 Myotis davidii
ATCGCAGACATCGTATTTGTGTCACCTCCAGGCCATGGGCAAGCACATTTTTTCCAGTGGTTTGTGACTTGCAGAACTCTGAGGCCAACGATGGCAGTTCAGGGACAAACAGCTCAGGCCTCCGTGCTTTGGGGACACAGCATCCAAAGGTTCTATGCCAAATCTGATTACAGGATTGGAAAGGGGGAAACTGAACCAGGGATCGAGATTCCAAAGGATTTGGGAGTAGGGGTGGGACAGGATTGGGTTTGTTTATTAAAATGCAGTGGTTTGGTAAAAAGCAAAGTTACCAGGTCTCAACCTTTGAACTTGTAGTGAAACAAAATGAAAAAAAACAACAAAAAAATGGTGTACTCACAGAAGCCATTGTGCTGAGAAATCCCAAATTTTCCTATTTTGGTAGAGATTGTAAGGATTTCTCTTTGCCCATTTTACAGGATAGTTTTTTT
>NW_006343875.1:0-449 GCF_000327345.1 Myotis davidii
ATGTATGTATGTATGTATGTATGTATCTATCTACCTACCAACCTCCCTACCTACATGCAGCAAAAAGTCTCCTTTTCACCTCTTTTCCCCTTCATCCGGCTTCGCTCTCTGGAGAAAATGAATATACTTACTAGTCTCTTAACAATTCTTCTAGAGGTGCTCTGTGCATATATGAATATGTAAATGCACACCACTGACCTTGAACAACACAGGGGTCAGGGACACTGACCCCTACACAGTCAAAAACCCACATTTTACTTTTGACTCCCCAACAGATTAACTACAAACAGCCTACTGTTGTTCAAAGTCTCACTGATAACATAAACAGTCAATGAACACATATGTTATATGTTATATGTATGATATACTTACAATAAGGTAAACTAGAGAAAAGAACATATTATTAAGAAAATCAGACTAATGGCTAATGACTTAAGCACTCTTGCCTG
>NW_006343876.1:0-451 GCF_000327345.1 Myotis davidii
TTCACTGATTACCTCAAATTGAGTGATTCTAATTTTGATTACAAAATCACTGCCCCTCCCACTAAAATGGTCCAAGGTGGGACCAATGACTTCAGTAACCCAGAAATGATTGCTGTACAGAGACCCACGACTCATGAAATGACTGCTGTTTTTCCAGTTAGATTTTGGGTTCATTATCTTATTAACTACCCAGCCAGGTAGTTAATTAGTTAATAAGATAATGTTATTATCTACCAGCTGGGTAGTTAATAAGATAATATTTAAGTGATGCCAATCTATTAAACCTAAATACTTTACTGGCGACCAAGAGTAATCATCAATATGTGGCTCAGAAAAAGTGGTTTCTGGCTTGCACCGCTGAGGACCAAACATGATTTCACCAAGAAGAACCGACTTTACCAAAAAGAATTAAGTTTACCAGGCACTTCTGATGGTCTCGAAGCCATTGAAA
>NW_006343877.1:0-451 GCF_000327345.1 Myotis davidii
AGAATTAGTATTTGCCCTTTGAATCAATGGTTTACTTCTATCTCTCTGGTCACTAATAAGAAAAATGACCTCTTAAAAAATATTTTTTTCTTTTCCCCAAGACATATAGATAAAGGTTAAATTATATTCTGGGCCATGTGTTTACTGAAGAAGATATTGGGATGGGAGAAAAACAACAACAGTGGTTTGATGCCATTTGAGGGACATCTGTTAAGTATCTTAGTAAAAGAGCAACAGTGGAAACTAGGAAACAAATGAATAAAAATAGAACCAGGTTAGGGAATGAATTCAAGAGGAAAATCCACTTTTCCCCTAAATTGTCAAATTTTGAGAAAGGATTTTATTCTTTTTAAATGTTAGTATGTCTTCTTTCTCTCTGTGTGTCTGCATATGTATGTGTACACACACACTACTTGTGGTCATTTTAATACAGGGTGGGGCAAAAGTAGGT
>NW_006343878.1:0-451 GCF_000327345.1 Myotis davidii
AAAACGATTCATGTTTACTTGAAACAATCTAGAGAATGGCCTGGATGCTTTCTTCATCTTGTTTTATGATGTAAATAAGTCATTTTTCTCCCCTTCACAAGACATTTTCCATTGTAACTCCAATCTTCAGTAGAGACGTTTAGTAAACAATGTAAAAAAATATGGAAGAAAAACATCATTTGAAAAGTTTCATTAGTTACCCTATTGTTCCAAGAACACAGAGGCAACTAAGTTTCTTCTCTCTCTCCCTTTTTCTCCCTCCAACATTGCCTTTGTGTTTCTTGGTGTAGGATCCAAATTTGGTGAACACCCGTTACCTTCTAAAGTTTTCACAGAATAAAAAGCCAGAGTGAAGTGCAAGGTTGAGCAGCAGGATGGGTGTGCCGGTTGCACTTCCCTCATTCAAGAGTTATTCCACGCCCAGCTGGTGTGGCTCTGTGGTTGAGCATTG
>NW_006343879.1:0-451 GCF_000327345.1 Myotis davidii
TACTTTGAACTTCTCAACTCAATGAAGTCTGAGGAAGTGCAAATATCAATGTATTGGATCAGAGTTCCTCCACTTCAGTACTATTGACATTTTACTAGACTGTTTGACATTCTTTGCGGAGGGGAAATTCCCTGTACATTTATAGGATGTTTAGGAACATCCCTGGCCTCTACTATTAAAAGTTAGTACCTGCTATGCCTATCTTCCTTGCCATGCTCTTCTAGTTAAGACAACAAAAAGATGTCCCTAGAAATTGCCAAATGACCCCTGGGAGGAAGCTGCCCCAAGGGAGAACCACTGTGTTAGATGATAGAAGTAGTATATACGGTCTCTTCTACATACAAACATGAACAGGAACACACGTGCACAGCAAAACAGTGTTGGGAACCCAGGGCAGTTGCCAACTCTTCATATCAAGAACATACTCATCATTGAATCTTAGCAAAACCTG
>NW_006343880.1:0-451 GCF_000327345.1 Myotis davidii
CATTTAGGGCATGATTCAGTATCTTTGGAGAGAGAGGTAACACTCCATCCTACCAAAACCTCCAAATTATTTTTATGCCTCAAAAATGTTGAGAAAACCTCTCATTAGCTCTAGCAATATATATATTTAACCAGTTTAGTTATTAGTACAGAAGAGAAGAATACAGGAGGATAATTTTAACATGCTATTAAATTACATAAACATAGTAACATATTACAGCTATGGAGAATTGTAATTTTCTGTTTAAACATAAGACATTAAAATAAATTAGACGATAGCAAATTAAACTTTGAGGAGCAAGACATTTTTCTAAAGGCCGTCTTCCAAGGTTAAGGTGTAGTATTTTTAGAATGCATTCCTACATTGAAAAGAACTGCAATTCTTTCTACGTTGAAGCCTAGAGATAATTTAGCCTCTTATTCTAGATAATGTTTTAGTACCTATTTTTTTT
>NW_006343881.1:0-451 GCF_000327345.1 Myotis davidii
ATGTTTTAATAAGTTTGATGGTTTTCTTAGAGGGTACTCAGTTGTTTTTCGGTGATTTTAAACTTTTGACATTAGAGGTTAGTAAAGGTACAAATTCTAATATGAAAGAAGGCTTAGGAGCAGAAGAGAAATAAGGGAGTTAAGGCCTTTAAGACAAAGAGTAGAAGGCAGATGGCTCTACCAATAGGCAAATAGAGAAAACAGATAAGAGAACTCCTCAAAGGGCAGCTTACATTACAGATAATGAGTAAGTTGTTAGATGCCTTAGTAGTCTGTGTTTACACGAGATCTTATTTAGTTGCAATAAAGGAAACTTGGAATTGTGTCCTGTATCCATGAGTATTCCAAATAGGAAGTGTCTGGCATTGTACTTGCTTCAGACTCATACATCCTTGTTTCCATAGACTATTTCTTTTTCTTTTTAAAAAAATATATATTTATTGATTTCAGA
>NW_006343882.1:0-451 GCF_000327345.1 Myotis davidii
AAAAAAAATTGAGGAGATGGAGTCAGGTGGGTTTGGAACATGATTCATGTATTTGGAGCTTTGGCTTAGAGTGCTCATGCAGGCAGTATAGTTGTTTCTATGGTATAATGAGATGTGGGCGAGGTGTGCGGACAACTACTGGCCTCCCCTATCTTTTGGTTGTTGTGGTGGTAGGAGGTATAGGCAGTACAACCATTTTAAACAGTAGAAAGATGAAAATTATTACCTACAAGGGAGTAAAATAGCCCATAGATAAACACACAGAAATAAAGAGGGATTCTCCGCAAAAAACAGTCATCCTATTGTTTACTCACGGGGGGTCCTGGGGGTCCCGGTTTTCCTGGAGGACCTGTTTTTCCTCGTCTTCCCTTAAAAATCAAAGAGAAACAGACAATTAATGATGATTCCACTTTCTTCTAAGATGAGACAATATTAAATGGCAATGTTAAAG
>NW_006343883.1:0-451 GCF_000327345.1 Myotis davidii
TGGGAACTCTTGCAAAGAAACTTATTTCTTTGGGGTGCGGGGAGAGAAGAAGTTAGGTTAAGTAGAACAGAGAGTGAAGTGATTGGGGATTAGCACAACTGCATTGAAGGCAGAAAGTAAAATGAAAGGGTAGTGTTTTGACAAAATATATGACAGTATAGGATTACCCTTTGGCATTTCTAATTTCTTACTATGATAGTAAATCTGGAGCTTGATATTTACAATGATAGATACTTTTACATTCTTAAAAAGTAGGTAATGCTAAAACTGTTGCTGTTTATTTTACAGCATTGAAAAACCAAACTAAAACAGTTGTAGAATTCACCTTGTTAAAACTGAAGCTGAATTTGTAATATTAAAAGAAATTGCTAAGTTTTATTTGAAAAAAAGCATCAGACACTGAAACATGTTCCAATGAGAAGAAATAAGGCCCACATCCAAACGTGTTATT
>NW_006343884.1:0-451 GCF_000327345.1 Myotis davidii
GATTCAGAAGCTCATCAAAGGTAGCTAAAGTGAGGCAGTCTTTACCATATCATCAAAGACAAATTAAAGCTGCAGTCAAGTCTACATTAGGAGAAATTAGCTTTTTTCCCTTTTCTGTTGCATTTCCAGCTGTAGCAAAAATACTGGCGAATAAGGTATTTTGAGATATGACTGAATATTTAGAAAGTGAATTTGAAAAATTAATCTCAAGATTACTTTCACATTTTGCTTTTGTAAAGAAAAAACTAACACCAGATTTTACAACAACTTTTTAACATTTCCTCAAGAAGAAAGGAGAAGCACATTACATTAGTATTCATGGTCCTTCCCTGTTTAAAGCTTGTCAGATTTGAGGTTTCAAACAGTTGGTAAGCAAAACGGAGTCACAGTGCTAAAATCAAGTTATTTACCTGACTCCAATGTTAAGTGGGTTCTGGTGCAGTTGATTGAT
>NW_006343885.1:0-451 GCF_000327345.1 Myotis davidii
AAAGACATAGTTTGCGGTATAAGCACAAAATTAATAATTGTTTAAATGACTATTTAATGTGTACAGTGCTATGTAATACAAAAGATAAAATAATTAAAATCACTAAATGGCATGTATCTGTCTTAAAATAATTTATAAAACTTAGGGGACAAAAACTTAATAGATTTAAACTTATTATATTGTTTTCAATGTGTAATTCCAAATCAAGTTATTTAAATCCTGAAAACACATATTACTGGAAGATTTGAAAATCTTAACTTAGTGTTTTTATATTAAAAATGTTTATGTTCAAAATAGCTAATGAACTTCCTTTGTAATAGTTATTCTGGCATGATAAATTTTGTAGAAGTTAAATGATATTAAGAGATTATGTAAGCACAGAAAATATAAATAGGAAAGCTGACGAATAGAATTACAGATTTTTGAAATAGAAAATGCTCTTTTTGTTTGT
>NW_006343886.1:0-451 GCF_000327345.1 Myotis davidii
TGCAGGAGGAACTAATTGGATTCAGAAGATTTTCGGTGATAAAATTAAACCTGACTTTTATGTAGCTGAACCAGAAATAATGCCTGAGCTTAATCCATTAAAGAGGTAAAAGAAAAAAGATTTCCAAAGCTTACTTGAAAATTCTATTGGCCATGCCACCCCCAAATGCTTGAGCTATTCAAAACTGGAATTTAAATTAAGGTAGACGAAGAAAGGGAGAACTTTCTCGAGACCAAAATAGCAACTCTAGAAATGTCAAGTGACCAGATAGCTGCCAATCTGCACGCTGTTATCAGTGAAGTTTGTAGGCACAGACCACAGAATTTGGGAAAGAAACAAGATTTTAATCATGTCATGAGAACAGTGAAACGTGATCAAGATGTGGTGGCTGTTTAGTAGCCTGGGCACACGTCCAGCACCCCTATCATTGCATACGTGCCACTCATTCCTT
>NW_006343887.1:0-451 GCF_000327345.1 Myotis davidii
AAAAGAGTGCTATATCTTTCCTGTTTAAGTGCCTATGTATAATTATTTGGGCAAGAGTAGGAAGAAAAATTGGATAAATTTACTTTTTGTTAATCAGAATTGGTCTTCTTGTTATTGATTATCTCAGAGAACTGTAAGTATAGACCTCTTAGAAAAATAATTTCATTTGTATATGGGGTTAATATAAACTTATTATTGTGGTTTAGAAAGCAGATATAATAGTTGCCTGCTTTAGCCTCGTTGGCTATTGAAAGAATGTGTAGAGTGTTATTCCATGAGTAATGTAGACAAAAACAATGGTCCTTGGAACATAGATCACCTTTATGAGAGGTGAGAGTAAACCACTCTCTACTGTAGCAAAGGTGGCCCTGTTTGTCATTGAACTGCTGAAAGGTTACAGAGTCTGCAGTGCAGCATAATGCCATGTGTTTCACTGATGATAAGACACACT
>NW_006343888.1:0-451 GCF_000327345.1 Myotis davidii
AGTGGAAAAGCTTTATGGTATTTGTTGGCTGTTCCTGGCACCTATACCCTTCCCCCCACTCTCTCTGAGTCCGACATTACTGGGTTATTTCCCTCCCTTATACAATCTCTTTGCTCTCCAGACTTCACTGCCCACCTGCACAGGTGCTCTGCTTCTGTTGTGCTTTTAGCTTCAAGGTTTCTACTCACAGGAAAAGCAAACAAAGAGAGTAGAGTTGAGTGGAAGCTCAATGTTTGTCAAATCCTTTGTAGGCAGGTGAACCAGTTGGGTCCCCTCCCTGCAGCAGGAAGATTTTCTGTAATATAACTTTGCTTTTGCTTATGTCTTTGTCTATGAATTAATTTCTTTGATTTCGTGAGACAACGAACTGGGACCTGAACAATCTATAGATGAGATTCAATGCAATGCCCATTAAAACACCAATGACATATTTCACAAATCTAGAACAAAT
>NW_006343889.1:0-451 GCF_000327345.1 Myotis davidii
TCCGTGTACCTAGAACGTATTTCTATCTCTGGAAAACAGTTCACTGTTTTCCTTCATGCGATTCTGCCTTTAGGATGTCGGCCTGTTCTTTACCTCCTTTTAGAACTAATCAAATTGTCTGGGACTATTGACCAAACTCCACTTCCTGTGTTTCCCACAGGGCTTGTCTGCTCACTTCGATCCATTTTGAAGTTGACCCAGTATCTTTAATAAATTTGAAACTGAAATACTTTTGCATTCTTGATGTTCTGTATTTTCCATCACCATTCAATGCTTTGGCCCTGAATGTCTATGATTATGAGCACATTGAACACTGCCAGAGGAGGGAGGTTCATGTGATTTTCTTAGGATCATGTGCAAAATTCTAAGCTTTAATTATCAATCAGTAGTTAGACTTCAGTTCTTGTTTGTTTGCATCTATTTATGGAACCCATTTAGGCAACTCTTTTAT
>NW_006343890.1:0-451 GCF_000327345.1 Myotis davidii
TTTGTTTGTTTCTTGCTGTTGTTTTGTAAGTTATAGAAACAGAATCAAATGTTGCTAACACATTAAGAATTTGTTATAAATTAAGTTTATGGAGATTATTAATGACATTGGTAAGATCTGTTTTGATAGAATTGTGGGTTGAAAGCCCGATGAGCATTGATTTATAAAAGAATGGAAATTGTGGAAATGGAGAGAAAAAAATATCTGTTAATGCCATTCTTCTAAAGAACTTTCATGTTAAGTTGAACAGAGGAAGAGAAATCTTGGAAACTGAAGTGGTTTCCAAGGAATGTGTTAATTCAAATATGGTTGATAGTATGTTATGTAAGCTTATGGTAATAACACAGAAGAGAGGGAAATGTTGTGGAGTAAACTATGGTTAGAATCGTGAAGATTCACTGCTTTAAGTTAAGAGAAGATAAATATGTGGGAAGGAGGTGTAAGTTTGTTT
>NW_006343891.1:0-451 GCF_000327345.1 Myotis davidii
CTTCCCGGCTCACCAAACCCTTGGCTGAGTTGGTACGGCACATTCTAGGAATCAAGGTAAAAATGCAGAGTCGTAAAACTACAGTGTAGGTGTAGTAGATACTTGTCCATGGTGCCAAGTTCCATTCCCCTTTTTCCTGCCACAGGTCTCCTTTGGGAAACCAGTTATATGGTGAGAATGGAATTGACCTCACCAAGGTCCTGGGGTAGCCCTAAATGGCTTATGTCAGGCAGCATATTGTCTATGACTTACTCTGGATCCATCATAGTGAATGTTGGGACTTTAATTAAGACTGCTAAAATGCATATGCTTTCTTCTTTCTTTGGCACTATTGCAGCCAGTTCTAGTATCATAAAGAGAGCCATACTGAAGAAAAAACTGATATGATTATGGGCAGAACGGGACATTGGTAGGAAAATGAAGTCAAAGCCCTAAGTATACAGTAAACTTT
>NW_006343892.1:0-451 GCF_000327345.1 Myotis davidii
AAAAAGAAATACAATCCCTCTTATACATCACTGAGAGCTCTGCAAATACTACAATACCTATGGAGAGGGATCAAGTAATTTCTACCAAAATTAAAGATTCATTGATCTTTAAATCAGAATCTCACTTTGAGAAATCTCTCTGTAGATATACCTATATATATGCTAAATTATATGTGTGCCAGGACATTTGGTATATTCTTGCATGTAATGTAACAAACCAACAATAAAAACATTACACTAGAGTTAATGAACATTCATTCATTAGAATGAATATGGGGAAGTAGTATGCCAGCAAAACTGATGAAGTAAAGACCTCCAAAATATTATCTCTCCCATAAAAGCAGTGATTAGTGAGAGATATTTTTTGTATCGATAATTATCACAATCTAACATGACTACAAATGGTTATAGTTTATGGAGTACAGCGGGGCCTTGACTTACGAGTGTCCCG
>NW_006343893.1:0-451 GCF_000327345.1 Myotis davidii
AAGTTTCCTTTGTGAATTATTTAAAACACACACACATAGAATCAAGTTCCTACATGCTTATGGTGATTCTAATGCATTGGACGCTAATGAAGAAACTCTTCATCACACTGAGCTGAATATCACTGTTTCTTCAGAACAATATGCATGTCATCAAGCACGTCTAAGTGCGAAGAAGACGGGTATTTCCGTGGCTTTTTGAGCCAGATAAGCCTATGTGATTCTATGATAACTTTTCACTCCATTTTAACTTGAACATACTTATAAGCATACTTGTAAAGTATCTCCTCACTAAGTAAGTAAAATGTTTTAATTTTTAAAGTAATGCACATTATAAGGAGGCATCCAAAATGTTCTTGGACAGGATCATTAAATGTTCTACTTACATAATTTTAAACCCATCTACGTGCGCTTTAACTTTATAGAGTTTTAGAGTAGTTGGGTACAAGATGTG
>NW_006343894.1:0-451 GCF_000327345.1 Myotis davidii
AACAAACAAACAAACAAACAAACAAAAACACTACCCAAACTGTAACTGGTAGGTCACTTTACTTTTGACCTACACAGACAATCTCATCCAGCTTCCCTCGTGACCAAAGAATTGGAAGGAATCCTAATGGATTATCAGGTGAATCTCAAAGAAAATAATTTAAATTATCCACAAAAATAATAGTTGTTAATGTTTTTCCTTTGTTTTTAAATTTTCCCCCCAGGTATTTTACAATATCCTTTAGAAATTCACCCTTGGTCTGGCTAAACTGCTGCAGTAACAAGAATTGCCATCATCTCAGCCTACAGAGTCCTGAGAGCTGTATCAGAATGATTTTTACTACGAAGAACCCATCGATAACTTCAATCACTGCTGCCCTCCGCTTTCTATTGCTAAAAAGGCCGGAATATCATTATTAACAATAAGCCATATTTAACATTTGTTTGGTGCT
>NW_006343895.1:0-451 GCF_000327345.1 Myotis davidii
TGTGTGTGTGTGTGTGTGTGTGTTTATATAATGCTGTGGGATATGATGCTAAATCAGATACCTTTTGTCCTTTTAATTAGGAACTTTTATTTAATGCCTACTAAGCTCAGAGCAAGGAGAGTAAAGAGTGGAGAATGGCTGAAAGTAGATCTAAACACAAATACACTATCACCCTAGAATAGCTTCCAGTGTCATTATGTATAACAGAAGACTGATAAATGAAAGGATTAAGAAAAAGTAAAGGCAAAACGAAATGAGTGCAAATAGGTAGGGTAAAAACTCCGTATGTAAATGCAATGAAGATACAAATTAAGAAAACTTGAAGTTCAGTATTTAAAACTGCTTTCTACTTTTATTTTCCATTTGAATTGTTAGAACTCAGAACACCATACACTTCAGTGAGGAAACCTACTGGTTCAACTGTATCTCTTAAATAAGCAAACCTAACTCT
>NW_006343896.1:0-451 GCF_000327345.1 Myotis davidii
CCAACTCAAAGCTCACCTGTTGTCTCAGTTATGTTCCTTACAGGTCCGGGAGTCAGTCTAGGATGATGTGTGGTGTTTAGTTGTCACTTCTTAGTCTTCTTCAGTCTGGAATAGTTTCTCATGACCTTGATAAGTTTTGAAGATCCTAAGCAAATGGCTTTGTGAACTATTCTCAATAATGGGTTTTTGCCTGATGTTTCTTTAGAATTTATGCACTTTGTCAGGAATATCACAGTAGCCATGCTGCACTAGCCTCCAGGCATCATCTGAGGAGGCACAAGATATCAGTTTGATACATGGCGGTAACTTTGATCCCTTGGTTAAGATGGCATCTGCCAGGCTTTCCATTGTAAAGTAATTAATCATTATTTTGTGACGAGAATATTTGAGATCATGTAAATATCTTGTTTCTCATCGAACTTTCACCAGTTTTAGCATCCATTAATGATTC
>NW_006343897.1:0-451 GCF_000327345.1 Myotis davidii
TATTAAAAGCAAAAAATCATAGATTATATTAACCACTCATTTTAATTGGCTTCATATATATAATTTTTAAACCTTAGATTCTTTGTCCATTAAGATATCAAAATTGCTTAGAAATACCCTTAAGCTTTAGGCTATTAGGACCAGATAATCTCAGACACTTAACCATCTCTTTGAGGTCTTGGAATCCAGTAAAAGTTACAAAGTCCCATGGGAATTTTATGTGCTGGGAAAGTGTTTAGTCTCCTGCTTGTTTGTGTTTTGGCTGTTTTTCTTTATTTCATGAATATCTGATTTTATCTGTTTTCAAAAATCATTAGTTTTAGATGGCATGATTTCCTAAATGCGTCACTGTTTACCTTCTGTAGCTTTTCAGCCTGTCCTTAAGGTTTTCAGTTTGAATATTTCCCTCAGAGAAATTTAAGAATTTGGGTTGGTGGGCCCAATAGGCCCC
>NW_006343898.1:0-451 GCF_000327345.1 Myotis davidii
ATTACCATGTTTGGCTATTATTAGATAGGATGTATAATAACACCAAATTAAAAATCATTAAAATCTTCAACAATTAGGATTGTTAAAAATTTAGGTCACATTTATGTTTTGTCATATTTAAAAGCCATTAAAATCACACTGTAGAATAGCTAATGCATGGAGAAATGTTCACCATATACTGTTGAGAAAAAACTTACAAATGATATGGCAGTGTATAACACACATAAATTAGTCTACTCAGGCTACCATAACAGAATATCATAAATTTATTTCCCATTTTTCTGAAGGCTGGGAAGACCAAGATCAAGGTGCTAGCCAGTTCAGTTTCTGGAGAGAACTCTTCATCTGGCTTGCAAAAGGCCATTGCCTTCTTGTGTTGGTGGCAAAATGGCACCAGGTGATAGACCAGTGAAGTCAGACCAGACCTTGGTTCAGCAACCTCAGTGCTTGA
>NW_006343899.1:0-451 GCF_000327345.1 Myotis davidii
TGATTGTGATTTTGAAGAGAACTTGGAACAGTAGTTCATGAAGGAGAATATTTGTATTCAAGTTGAATAAGTGTAGTTTAACTGAAATTTCAGTTTTAAGCTGAATATATCAGATAATTTAACTAAATTTAAAGCACATCTGAAAAATTGTATAAAGTTTCTGTATATAAATTAATTAGAGTTAATAAATCACCCTATGATATTTTTAAAAATTGAATATTTGTCTTATTTGGATATAAAATTGCTCAATCAAATACCTATAGTACTAACAATATATATTAAAATTCTTCATATCTTTTTAAACATGTCCATTGTTAAAATTGTAAATGGAACTATTTAAGGATTATTTACTCTATATGATTTTCCTAGTACATTAATTAATATAATTTCTTATGAAAACCAGTGTTTTTATTTCATATAAAATTATTAGGTTACTAATTAAAATGACAAA
>NW_006343900.1:0-451 GCF_000327345.1 Myotis davidii
TTTTAAATCATCATGGAATAAAACCTTTTTGCACGATAACTGACAATATGTTAAACTCTTGACCTCAAATCTTCCCTTCTGGCAATCTATCCAAGGTCCATACTCTGACACAGGCACAAAGATACACACAAACCTTTTGTTTGTAATGGGAAACCTAAATTTCCAACGATAGCAGAGACAGTAATTATGATACAGCCAGAAAGTGAACATGTTGCAGCTATAAAAAGAAGAAAGTGCATCTGTATGTTCTAACCTGAGATGCACTTTACTGTGTGAATAGGTCTATAAAATGCTAGGAACCACCCTGGCAGAAGACAGCCTAGTGAACAGGCTTAGGAGGGGTGAGAATGCAGGGAGCAAATGGGATATGAAGGACTATGTCAGAGCTTGAACTGTTTATAAACCGCATGTTCACCTGTCACATAGATAATCTGAAGGAACCAAGTTTTTT
>NW_006343901.1:0-451 GCF_000327345.1 Myotis davidii
GGGGAGGAGGAGGCATGGTGGAAGGGCTCTAGTGTGCAAATATGGAAGTCAGACTTTATTTTGAATTCATTGAATGATAAAGCTGACTTGATGAGATCTGTCTTATAAAACAATTTTTAAACAAATAAAGATAGCTTCCACCAGTGCTGCTGAGCATTTCATAGGAAAGAAGAAGTGAGATCAGCAAATGCAGGTAGGAGCTGCTATTGCAGCGATGAAAGAAAATGAATTCTTCTTGAGAATAGCCATGCTCACTCCAAGAGACCCATTGCAAACTGGGGCATCTTAGTAATGTTCACTCAATGTGTCTCCTTATAAATCATTTTTTAATTTTTCCTGCTATTAATAGTTAATGTTCATGGGGAATATAAATTGTGCTAGTTACTATGCATTTTAAGCTGTCCATGTTTCTGAGTTCTTATCACTGAAATTTAATGAAGGGCTGAGAAAT
>NW_006343902.1:0-451 GCF_000327345.1 Myotis davidii
GCTGTCTTCCTGATTCAGCCGGAGGGAAACCAAACTGTGTCCTATTCCTCTATGAAATCACTTTGTATAATCTATTTCTAAACATAACACATGGGGAAGGAGAGGAAGGAAGCCACAATATATGAACACATGCTATCTTAATTCATGTCTATCTATCAAACACATGGTTGTAACAATTGCTGCTTAAAGTTTCTATGAACTGCCAATGCTGGTGATCACACCACTTTCATTCCCATTTTAAAGTCTTTTCCTTGATCATCTAAAGATGCTTTTCAGATTTCAAACAACCAGCTATTCGTGTCCTCGCTGTGCCCCTGAGAAATTAAAACACACATTCATTTTAAAACTGAAAATGAAAAAATATAGGAAATGTTATCTCAGACACCTTTCTGTTATTATAATAACAAAAAATGTGGGATAGAGACATAACTTGTTTATTACTTTTTAAAGA
>NW_006343903.1:0-451 GCF_000327345.1 Myotis davidii
AAAAAAAATCATAAAATTGTTCTTCAGCATCCTATAATTACAGGACACCTGGTATGTTACGTAGCAGTTAAAGTAGAAATATGTTGTGGTAAGCAGAATTCTAAGGTGGCCCCAAGATTCCATGCCCTGGTGTATACACACTGTAAAACCCTTTTCCTTTGAGTATAAGTAAAACTTTTGTCTATGACAGGATATAACTACTACAATTATGGTGCTATATATGGCAGAAGTGATTTTACAGCTGTAATTAAGGTCCCTAATCAGCTGACTGAGTTCATCATAAGGGAGAATATTTATGAAACTGACCTAACCAAGTACTCCCTGAAAAGAGCTTACAGAGACTTGGAAAGTAGGATTTTCCTATTGGCATTGAAGGAGCAAGGTGCCATGTTGTACAGAGGCCAAGGCACTAGGAGCAACGTCTCCCAGTGGTTCTCAACCTTCCTAATGC
>NW_006343904.1:0-451 GCF_000327345.1 Myotis davidii
CACCAGGCCTCTAGTTTCCTAATAAAAGCAAAATGTACAACCTCCTCACCTTAGGAAATACTTCAGGTTCCAAAGAAGACGCTTTACTAAATGAGCCAATGCCTTTTGAAGAGCCAGTGGCTCTACCTGACTTGGGAAATGGTAGCTAGCAGTGTGTTACAAAGTTTTTCCTAGGCTGTGTTTTACATTTTCTGTTCTCTACGCTCTTATTCAATGTTCCCTTGGTTGCTCAGGAGAGGTGTTCTCCCAAGATAATGAAGAGAGGCATAAAGGGCCTCTCTGGAAGCCCACAAGACTATGCCATAAAAATGTGGGTGTTGGAAGCATAGAGTCCATAGGACCTTGGTTCAATTATTAAAAAATTAGTTTCACTGTCCACATCTGTAAAATAGGACTAAATAACATATGTGTAGTCCTTGCCAGGTAGTTCAGTTGGTTAGAGCATCATCCT
>NW_006343905.1:0-451 GCF_000327345.1 Myotis davidii
GCAGGTGCCCAGACTCAGGGATGGAGACATGGTAAGTGCTGCTTTCTTGGACCTTGGATGCAGTTACCTGGAGTCCACCTGCCCAGGAGGGCCATGGGCTTCAGACAGATGGTGACGGGGGTCAGCAAGGAGACCTGGAGAGGGAGGCAAACCAGGGACAGGAACACAGGACCCATTGGGCCACAGCAGATCGCAGCATCCCCAACCCAGGCACATACACACATGGGCAGGGGGAGGGACACTCCTTCACACAGTCAGCGACTGATGGCCACCAAATCTCATTGGTGACTACGCATTGAGTGTAGGCACATGCTCGATACACAGTCCCAGAGAAACATAGCCCCAGACCATGTCCCCCCACAGAAACACACAGCCACCATCACCCACAAGCCCCAGTCCCCAACCACTCCCACCCTACACCCCATGAAATCTCAAACTCGAGAACACACTG